>NW_012151952.1:4945191-4951514 GCF_000956105.1 Propithecus coquereli | reverse complement strand
GCAATATAATTATTATTTTATATGTGTGTGTGTGTGTGTGTGTGTGTGTGTGTGTATATATATATATTTGCATGCTCATTTTAAATTTTTTCACCCAGTTTTTTCAAATACTTTTTTTTTAAAGAGTCAGGATCTCACTCTGTTGCCAAGCTGGAGTGCAGTGTCATGATCACAGCTCACTAGAGCCTTGAACTCCTGGGCTCAAGTGATCCTCCCACCTCAGCCTCCCAGTTAGCCAGGACTACAAGCGCACACCAACGCATGTGGCTAATTTTTAAAATTTTTTTGTAGAGACAAGGTCTCACTGTGTTACCCAGGCTGGTCTTGAACTCCTGGATTCAAGCCATCCTCCTGCTTCAGCCTCCTAAACTACTGGGGTTACAGGTATAGGCCACCGTGCTCGGCCAAACAACTACTTTATCCGAAGCTCAGTTACCTCAGTGAATATAAATGGATAAAAACCCCTGCCTTGTGAAGTTTATATTGCAGTAAAGAGAGACAATGTAACAACGTGCATTTTAGTGCCAAGTAATGAAAAGTGCTATGAAGATAAAATGAAGCAGAGTAAACATAGAGAATGACCCAGGAGGAGAGGCAGTGGCAACAGTACATATGCCCGTTAGGAAAAACCTCTCGGACGAGGGGGTGTAGAGTCAAGAACTGGATGACAAGGAGCGATCCATCCTGGGAAGACCCGTGGGAAGAACCCTCCAGGCAGAAGGGGCAGCCTTGAGGGAAACTCCATTTTGCACTGAAGACAGAGAAAGGCGGCCAGTGAAGCCAGGGTGGTGAGTGGGGGAAGGTGCTAGAAATGTCATGTTGAGAGGCTGGTGGGATCAGATCACAAGAGCCCTGTTGGCTGACATAAGAAGTCCAGGGTTTTTTGTTTTTTTTTTTTTTCTAAATTCAGTGGGAAATCAAAGTAAGCTTTTAATTTGTATCTCACTTGTTTAGACCATGCCTGCCATATGAGGACAGGGTCTGTGGTTACCACTGCAGCCCAGCACTTAATAAATACTGAGTGGGTGAATGGATGGTCAGACAAATGAACTAATGTCCCTCCAACCCTGTTGTTCTTTTACTTAAGTGCTTCTCTTAAAAAGCTTTTTATTTGCTTGGCTTTTTTAAATATCACAATTACATACATGAGGGCTGTCCAGAAACTACCCAGCCATGTAACTGTTCTTGTTATATTAACAATGGCTGGATACTTTCTGGACAGCCTTTGTATTGCTGTTTGGGATTACATTTGTATCCCTTGACAAAGTAAGTTTACAATTTACTATATCTAAATTAGAATCTCCTACATCATCCCATACCTTGAACACCGTGGCCGTTTCCCTCATCTCATATGTAAAAAAAAAAAAAAAAATCTGATTGGCTTGACAGCTTGAACATGATTGAGGGTCCATTTAAGCTTACTTGTGTTTCCATCTGATTACTAATCCCGAAGGATAATGTTAAGCCAGATTCTGTAGCCCAGAGGTCAGAGGATCAGACATCAACTCTCTCGAAATGATGAGAGAGGATAGATAGAATGATTATAAACCGGTTAATCTCCCTTCAGGAGGATCCTGGAGTCGGGAGATGTGTCTACGGCCTTGGTAACAGCCTCCCTGCTGGTCCGGGATTCCTCTCCAATGAGGGCTCACAGCACATCCAGGTACCACCACCTGGGAGTAGAAAGATGACAGCTATTTGCAATTCTTGATAAATATAGAAAATAGAGGTGAATCCAAGGATATTGTGGAATATAACACAAATGTTAACTAGATAACCCTCTTTTGAAAATAATATTTAGGTCGGGCATGATGGCTTACACCTATAATCCCAGCATTTTGGGAAGCTGAGGCTTGGAGGATCGCTTGAAGTCCAAGAGTTTAAGTCTGCAGTGAGCTGTTACATGATTGTGCCACTGCACTCCAGGCTGGGCTACAGAGCGAGAACTTGTCTCTAAAAAAAGCTTTAAAAAAAGAATGAAAATAATATTTAAATTTATAGACAGTTTTTCTCAGAAGAAATTCATATTTTGCTGCCTGAAAATTTTTCTTTTATATTGCTAAGTAGAAGATATTTTCTTATGATTTCATAATTCTCTTTGCTTGAACTATATCTAAAAATTAAGCATAGATTTTCAAATGTAAGCTCAAAGAACATTTGGACTTTATTGCTAGAATCTTCATAAAATAAAAATCAGTGGTATTATTATGTAATAATATAATAATAGTAATAAGAGATGACTGATTCTCATTTGCATTTCTTCATGTCTTTAACATTTAACTTATTTTCCATGATCCTGTTTGTCCTAATATTAGCACCTTTTTCTTGCTGTATATTTGCCAGGCAGTATATTTGGTTGGAGCTTCCAAAACCCATCCCCCTCTACCACCTCCTCCTCTACTGACACTCAGGGATGCCCCTAAGATCAGTTTAAGGCTTCGCACAGAGATGGGGGTACCCACATCAGGTTTGCACGTTTCTCCCTTGTCTGGGCTGTGTGATTCTTGAGGGCAGTGACTATATCCTGCTCTTTTTCTATCTCCTGGAGCACACAGCAGAAACCGTGCTTTATAGGAGATATTCAGCTAGCTGTTCAATGAGTAAATGGACAGATGAATGAATGAAAATTTTATTTCCTGTTCTGATTTTGATTGGGTTCTTAAATCCATAATTCTGTAATCTGCCAGCTCTGCTAGGAGACACCAATTTCAAAATGCTTGTGACCTTGCAGAGACCATCGGGAAGGGCGGCATTAGCCTGAGCAGAGGGAGAATTTTTTTTTCTTTTAGTAGGTCTTTTTTTTCCTGTTTATTTGACCTTTTGGAGAGTAGGCCCCTTTTCCCTACTGTGGCATAGTCATGTTTTTATTACTGCACGCAACTAGACTGCAGTCCATATGTTACAATGAGCCATGCCACACTGGTGCAAAGATAAACAAATGTGATGTTAATGTGACTTGAATGCAGAATCTGTTTTTCTCTTCCGTAGCCTCCAGAGTTTTAGAGAATTTTGTCACTGTCCCATTTAACTGGCATCTTTCTTAAAGGGCTGGCTTTATTCATACCAATTATTTTCTCATTCTCTCCTTGATTCCTTTCACTCAGATTCAGTAAACTTACATCTTCCAGTACATTATCCTGCAGCTCATTTATATACCTTCACCCTCGCTCCTTGAATTCAATTCAGAATCTGATTTGGAGCTTGTCTCTCTAAGTGTAAAACACCTTCTGCTATAAATAAACACACTGAGTGTACTTAGGTTGGATACTTAGATGAGTCACATCAGCATATGTTTTGCTTCATGCTATTGGCATCTTGTGGGTTGAATTCTCATCATTTTTTGCCCTGACAATGACAGTGCTAAATATGTCTGGAGGGACTAAGGCAGGTTGAGGAAATGTCTCTGCAACTGTTGGAGAGAGCAACGTTAAATCTGGCCTAATGAAAAGAGTGTAATCCCTCTTACCTTTTCTTCTTACTTCCTTTATTTGTGAGGATCATGGATTAGCAAATTGGGGTAGTAGACAAGCAAGGAATAGCTAGGAGAAGAACAACACTGCCAGCAAAATATCTCCAACCCATTTTACAGATGAATGCCGGAGGCTCAGAGAAGTGAATGACTTGTCCGAAGTCACAAAGCAAACAAGTGATAAGTTTGGGGTTTGAATTCAGGCTTTTGAACTGGTGAGTCAGGGCTTAAAACTTCTGTGAGTCTCTATGACTTGATTGAAGGTGGGATAAGCTCCCTCTCCATCTATGGGTCAGCAATGGGTGGAATGCTCAGTGCGCTGACACCTCTCCATGAGGAAATTCCCAGAAAAGCCATTCTCAGCAATTTTACTAATAGTGGTAGAAGCTGCTTGGGGTTCCCCCATTTGCAAGTCCTTTAAGGACGATATAGCACCGAGATACAGAATGCAGACATTTCTTTCTGTTGTTTTTATTTGGGGGAGCTGCTGTCAAAACTCCAGGTTAGAAAGAGTCCCGTTTTAATTTCATTGACGCCAACATGTAGTTTGAGTACTTACTTTGTGCTGATTACAGCTTTAAGTGTCTTTATCTCTACTAATTCATTCAATCATCATCACAATCCATATGATGTAGCTAATATTTGTGTCATCTTATGAATGAGGAATTATTGAGAGAATAAGGAACTTGTCCAAGGTCACACAGCCAGTAAGTAAAGAATGCATTAGCAGTCTGACTCCAGAGCCTCTGCCCTTAAGTTCTGTCCTATCACACTTCTGAGGTTCAAAGGAGTCAAGTAGTCGCTAGCCTAAGGCCATATATCTGGTAAGAGGTAGATTTGAGATTAAGAACAGTTCCACGGATTTCCTGAACCCATTCTCTTTACCACCACCAAATACATGAGGCGGAATGGCCCCCTTCCCCTATCTTATGTCACTGTTTATTACAGAATTGTTCTTTATTAGAGGTATTTGCCCTCATGTCTTCTCCCTTCTAAGCTGTATGTCCTTGAAAATGAGGGACTGTCTTTTCCAAAGTTAGGTTTTCAGTCCTTCTCCAATTATTGTCAGTGCTATGTTATTCAGCCTTTGTCAAGTAACCTAAAGAAAATTATCTTCAGTACAAGAGACCATCAGACCTAGAATCTTGATGTTTCTTTCTCATTCAAAATAACTGGTTGTCATATCATCTTTGACTTGCCCAAGATCACACAGCAAAACTGTAATAATAATAATAATAATAAGCACAATAATAACAAAGAATTATTTACTGCTTAAAATGTAACAGGGACTGTTTCAAGAGATTGATATATAATATTATACATTATACGCCATCATTTTATGTTACATATATCTATCATATGTATATTATATATACTTGTTATTTCCTTTGAAAAAAGAAAAAAATTTTGACAAAGAATTTAAGTAACTTGCCCAAGATTACCTAGCTAAGTAGGAGACGGAACCAGAATTCAAATTCAGGTGATCTGGCTTTAGAGGCTTCTTTTAACCACCAAACTAATGACAACAGAAGTGTATTTTCCAGTGCATGGGCACTTACGCATGATTACAATATGAGCAAGTCACTGCTGCTGTTTCATTTATAAGGGGATACAGAAGATGCTAAAAATAATGGCAGGTGCAATTAAATGATGGCATGTGTTAATATTTTTATCTTCAGCAGAGCCACGGCCAGTTTCTAGTATGTCAGAAATGTTATTTTACTTGGAAAGGCCAATAACATTTAAAAAACGCTGTGCAGCTTTATTGAAAAACACACAAAAATCTGACACTGCATGGAGTGTCAAGCCAGCGAAAGAATACTGCTGCCTCTCTGTGTGTGAACACCCGTTAATAAACAGGAGAATTTAAGTACTACTGTGAAAACCATGTGTCTCTTTATGGCAGGGCAGTAATGCTCACAAAACAGAGGTGATCATGACCTTTCTATTTGTTCTTTATGTGTGACTATTTATGTGTATGTATTGTAGTGTATTTTTTCTGTATATGCTTAAATGCATGCATGCAATTATATACCCACATATGTGTAAAGGAGTCATGCACTATCTCTCCAAATAATTGCTGAAGGATATTTTATATTTCAAATTATTACAACGATGGTGACTTTTTGAAAAGTAAAACTGCTTTATGTTGGTCACTTACCAACAATTTGAAAACCCTTTAAGCTCTACAGAAAAGTTTGCAAAAATACTCTCTCTTCAGTCTGTTTTTCTGCACAAATACTGTCACTGTCTGAGTTTTAGACCCCATAATTTATCTCCTGGACTATTACAATCACCTCTTAATTGTTCTCTCTGACTTCAATCTCTTGCTCCTAATGTTCATTTCCCATATGAAGGCCTTTCTGTAACACAGGCTGAATTTTTCAATGGTTCATCATTGGGTACTGAAGAAAGACCAAATTTTTTACTTTTGTTTATGCAGCACAAGTCATGTCATAATTTATCTTTCAGTTCAAGAAAAAGTTGAAGTTTCATATGCTTGATGTTATCATCTTTCCTCCACTAATTTTCATCTGTAATAATGACTCTTCTTTTTTTCCCCAGTGAACATATTGCATGCACTTCTGTTTAACATTTATTTCTTCGTTAGTTGTTCGTGAGTGTATCTTGCCCCAACACTTCCAACCTAAGCATAGTGCCCTCAGTATAATAGATTCTAAGTGCATGCCTGTTGTGTTGAAATGTTGCTCATCAATCATAAATTTTGGCACATTCTAATTATCTAGTGTCTTTAAGAGTTAGTGTTGTAATAAAAATATAATAATTATTTTTCTATCAATCATTAAGTCCATATCAGTGTAGCGGGAGTTGTAACTCTTCAAATAGCCTGAAA
>NW_012151952.1:4940702-4941532 GCF_000956105.1 Propithecus coquereli | reverse complement strand
GCAAGCCAAAAACAGGAATTCAGGGCAAGAATTAAATCTCTATTTTATGTAACTCATGCTTATAAAAGGAGATAGATACTATTGATTCTTACTGACATTTTCTGTTTTTATTATTCAAACTCTTAATTTTGGGTAGCATACAAATCATGTACATGATTAAGTGACATTCAGGGAAACTGGGAAAGAATAACTGTATCCAGCATCAATATAAAGGATCAGCGTGGTATAGAGAGAAGCAAAAATGGGAACAAGAACCAGAAGCTTATGTATAGACTCTAGTATTTATTGATGTTTGATCCAGAAAAGTCATTCTACTTGCGTTTTCTTCTCTGCAAAATGAGAGTGTTGGGAAAGATAGTCCCAGGATCCCATTTGAGCTCCAGCACAATAAAAAGTTAATTATTGCAGGAACACTAAGTGTAACTTGCTTTGTGCATGCATCATGTGAATTCACCCAGGCTTTGTGCAGCATTCTCTGCTGTAATAGTTCTGTCCTTATATGCCTTCTGATGGCTTTAGAGAGAGATTCTGTTTGGGAAGGGATTTAGTCTGGCATGATTAGAGCCTAGTAATTATAAAAGTACCAATTGGTCCTCATCTATAATTACAGTATGAGCTTGTATGGGGTGGAGGAGGACATGGGCAAGATTCCTAAAGCTTAAATGCATCCATACTTTTAGTCTTATATTTTTTGCTGTATTTGGTATTTATCTTTAATGATTGCCAGACTTCTACTCCTTCAATCACCTCTATTTATGAGTTGAAAAAGGAGAGGGATTAGAGCACATAGGAGTATATAAGAAATAATCCCTTATCACACAGTTTATTTC
>NW_012151952.1:4937750-4940652 GCF_000956105.1 Propithecus coquereli | reverse complement strand
AATGTATTAAAATGTATATACTCTACATATTCATACATTCAGTATAAATATTCTATTTATATCTATACTCAAGATTTAGTTTTGAATGAATTTATTGCATATTTATGTGTTGGGTTCTGTCAGAAGTACTTCAAATGCATTATCCCTTTAAATCCTTCAAGATCCCAGTTAATTATAGATGCTGTTATTTCCCTAATTTTAAGGATAAGGAAATAGACTTGGCATAGGTAAGTGGCTTGTTAAAGGATATTCAGCTCATAAAAAGTGGAATCAAGACTTAGATCCAGGTCTGTCTGACACAAAAACAAATGTCTGTAGCTGCTGTGATATAGTTCTCCTATAATAATTAACTGAAAGGAAATTTTGCATGGAAATGTAGAAATAATTATGCCTGGTGGGATCACAGGTACTAACAGGATAAGATCATCAAATGTTGTCATAGTCCCCGAGGATAAGGGGAGCACAGCCAAGCTTGAAGCAGGCAGTGAAGCCTGGTGGTGAGAGCGAAGCTCTCGGGCATGCACGAGGAATACTGGGGCAGGTAATGTAGTAGTCAGCGGGAAACATTATGAATCAGAATCTGGGCAACCAGAGAACCAGGAACCGGAGTGTTAAGTCAAAGTGAGTAAATTCATCTCTCAGGAAGGGGAAAACAAATGTGTACACAGCTAGAGGGGAAGATGCACCAGGTCCTTTGAGGTACCATTCTCTACTGTTGGAGAGATAGGCGGCTATGTGTCGTGATAGGGCTTCTCAATTGTGAGTGATAAAAACCCAACACACGTGAACTTTTGAATTCCCTTCTTTCTCCCCAGGATCTAAATTAAACAGTAGAAAGATTCTCTGAAGTTTTGACCAGGGCACGAAGTACTGACTACTCTACGTCCTATGCCACGGCTTCTTTATTAACAGCCCTCCCTGTCCCAGATTCGCATGGAGCTAAGAGAGATGGTTCTCTGAAAGAATATTGGGCTAATAACACACACAATTTTCTGTTTACCATAGTGTGGCAGCTGTATCACAATTATCCATTTAACAAATATCACTGAATACCAACTATGACAACATAGAGAATATATTACTTCCTCTGTTAGGTCTGCTCTGGTTGTTCAGCAGCCCAGATGTCGTCATCTGTTAACTGAGAGTGATCAAGTCTAATTTGTGTTTGGTATGCAGATTCAGTGAGAATGTATAGGAAAGTACTATGTGAATGATGAAGTACCCTATAAATATGAGGTGCTATTTTATCATCAATACTAAGCCATGCAAGGCTGCCTTTCTATCTCCAGATGCTTTTACTTTAAATTTTTCGACCTAGCCCATGTAACTTCCTTTTTATTTTTGATGATCACTTAAATCTCCACTTCCAAATAAAAGTTCACAGTTTTGAGAGAGCACATATTACCTATATAAGTGCCTAATCAAAAGATGATGCTAGGAGATAGGAAAAACCTAGAACCTTTACACATTTTTCCAAACTAGGGTGGTATTTGGAGTATGTCAGGTTTAAAAGAGGAGAAAATAATAGAGGAAAACTTTGTCATTTTCAAGATCATTATTTGAACTATAGTTTCATTAACCAAGAATAGGCAAATTGTCTATCAACAGACATTTGGATTGTTTTCATATCTTGGCTATTGTGAATAATACTGCAGTCAACATAGGGGTACAGACAGTTCTTCAAGATCCTGATTTCAATTCTTTTGGATATATATCCAGAAGTGGTATTGCTGGATCATATGGTAGCTCTTTTTTTAATTTTATAGAGTATTCATGCAATAGAATATTTTCAGCCTTGAAAAAGAATGAAATCTTGCCATTTGTGACAACGTGGATGAACCTGGAAGACATTATGCTAAGTGAAAGAAGCTAGACATAGAAGGACGAACGCTGCATGATTCCACTTATATAAGGTATCTAAAATAGTCAAACTCACAGAAGCAGAGAATGGAATGACAGTTGCCAAGGGCTGGGAGAGGGGGAAATTGAACAATTGACAGTTGTTCAATAGGTGAGGAGTTCAGTCATGCAAGATGAAAAAGTTTTAGAGATCTACTGTACAACATAGTGCCTGTAGTTAACAACACTGCACTGTGCACGTAAAATTTTGTTAAGCATGTAAAACTCATGGTAAGTGGCCTTGCAAAACAAAACAAAACAAAAAAGTCAAAGAGACACAGGAAACTTTCGGAGGTGATAGACATGTCTATTACCTTGATTGTGGTGATGGTCTCACATATGTAGCATATGTTTAAACTCATTAAATTGCATACAATAAAAGTGTACAGTGTTTTGCATATACATTATACTTAAATAAAGCTGTTTTTTTTTAAAAAAGGATAGAAAGGTGAACCTAGGGAGAGGAATGAGCAGAGAATTGGGCCTGAAGTAATAAGGCAGAGCAACAAGCCCAGAAATCAGTCAGTCAAATCAAAACCAAATAAGATATCACTCCACAACTGTTAGGATGACTATTATCAAAAAGACAAATACAAGTGTCGGTGAGGAGGTGGAGCAAAGGGAAACTTTGTGCATTGTGTTGGTGGGAGTGTAAATTGGGATAACCATTGTAGAAAACAGCTTGGGAAGATGCAGAAAAAACGGGAGCTAAGATCTGAGATAAATGTCCTCATGTAAGACCAGACTGTGTTATATAGTAGAACATAGGAGAAAAACAAAGAAAACACCCAACTCCTTTTACCATGGCCTAAAAGAAGAATGTGGAGATATGAGAATGTATTTCCTCTTCCCCTTCATGATTAATCAATTTTATTTATGATAATAGAGAAGAAATATCCTTAAGTAAGGAAATAATAATGAACTTGACCAGGTATATTATTATCCAGATATGGATATAGTCTGAATTTAAAGAAAACACCCAACTCCTTTTACCATGGCCTAA
>NW_012151952.1:4934034-4935638 GCF_000956105.1 Propithecus coquereli | reverse complement strand
TAAAATGAGCACAATAGAATTGTTCTGATTATCAAATAAGAGAATTCATGTAAAGAATTTAGTGCACTTATACATCAGCTATTATTGCTGCTGCTATCTCCCTCATGCTCTAAATTCCATGCAATATACCTTTACATTTACTCACAAGAATCTGAATCTTTACCTGTACATAGCCACACCCAATGTTCTCGCACATGTCTATTCATTATTTATTGCTGTACATTAGAAATATAATACTGGCTATATATGCAATTTAAAAGTAGTCACCTTAGAAAAAAGAAAAGTAAGCAAGTGAAATTAATTTTAATAATCTATTTTATTTAACCCAGTATATCCAAAATAGTATCATTTCAACATGGAATCCATATAAAATTATTAATGAGATATTTTACATTATTTTCATACTAGGTCTTTGAAACCTAGTGTATATTTTACACTTATAGTACATCTCATTTTGGAACAGCCACATCAGTGCTTCTGAAACTCACTGTATTTGAGAATTGTTTCCTTGGTCTACGCTCTTAAGGAATAACACTGTTGGCCTTCACATGTCTTTTTACTATGTTTGTAGTCATAGATTATTATGACTAAAAGTCTTTTCCAAATACAAATATCAAAAGGAAGAAGACCAAGTTGTAACTGGAGAAATAGAAGCCTATTTCTATTAAATGGGCTGACTTTTTTAAAAAAACACTTGACTTTAAGGCTACTGATAAAACTTTAAAGTAAGAATATTCTTTTGAAATAAAAACATGTCATACAAAATAAAGCTAAAATTCAGCTCCTCTGTGCCTCAGGCTGAAATGAAAGTGTGTGAGAGGACCTACCAATTTATATCATTAAAGTTAAGTGAACATAGGTCATCTTTAGGTTACAAAAAAATGTTACCATAAGGAACACTTCAGGTCACTTTATATAAAATGATACTGTTTGATTTATGTGAAAGGTTTTGTTGTTGTTGTTGTCATTGTTTTAAGAGATAGGGTTTCTCTCTGTCACCCAGGCTGGAGTGCAGTGGCACAATAATAGCTCAGCGCAACCTTGAACTCCCAGGCTCAAGTGATCCTCCTGCCTCAGCCTCCCAAGTAGCTGGTACTACAGGTGCACTCCATCGTTCCTGGCTAATTTTTAATTTTTTTTGTAGAGCTGGGGTCTGGCTATAGTTTTGTAGAGTTGGGGTTAGGCTTTTTGTCTAACCCAGCTTCTGTGTCTGGTACTACAGTATGATATACTCTGTTCCTTAGCAGAGGAATATGCTAACTTTCTGCATAAAGCTGATTCTTATGACCTAGAGCCATGTTAGGCTTCATTTTTCAAACCTAATAATGGACTAATATTCACTTTCCTGTCCAATCTTCTTTGAAAAACTATATATTTGCACCCCTAACTGTGGGTGGCAGTTTTGTACTTCTCAAACCACTGCATCAAGTTTGATTTCTACATGAAGTTTACTATTGTTTACTTATATGGAACCACTTATGACAACTTCATTTGTACTCTGCTCTATACAAACCCTGGTACATCAGTTTTAGTCTGTATATTGAACATTATAATTAGCTGCCCCATTGTATTTCTCTTTTAAAAAGAAATACCACATCATGTTA
>NW_012151952.1:4932953-4933984 GCF_000956105.1 Propithecus coquereli | reverse complement strand
ATTATCTGGAGAGGACAATATAAATAGTTGAAGTGTTGAAAGCACAGGACAAAGAAGACAGGCAGAAAAGGGAAAAAGTGGGTTCTTGCTTCCTTTTTGGACTTTTTTTTTTTTTAAAGGGGAGACACTTTGCTTCTATACTTTATTTCTCATGACCAGAAATGTCTTCAACAATCTATTTTAACTGTTCTGGTAAGTGCATGAGGATAAGGGCATTTTTAGAGTTAACGTTTTGCTGTTTTGTCAATGATGGAGAAAGGGCATCTTCAAAAAGTATGGAAAATTAGATTCAGTGTTTCAGTACATTGTGTGTTCAGCCAGGTGTGTCTATGTTTCTTGTCTCTTCAAGAAGTCATTCTTGAAGGGTGTCTTTTGGGGCAGGGATTACATTATTGTGTGGCCCCAGAGGAAGAACTAGACCAAGTTTTGTGGGAGGAGTCAACTGTTGAGTTGATAGTTAGCTAATGATAAAAACCTAGCACTAGGTATTTAAAACTCACCCCTCTTGTTCTCTCCTCCAGTCTTTCCAGAATCAGGGTCGATACTTAGATCTATTAATTTTGGATTGTATTTGTTCCCGGTAAACACCTAGTTTGTGCTGGATATTTTGCTAGGCATTGTATAGATTATTGAATCCACACTGTAGACTGATCAGATAGGAATTTGTCATCCCTATTTTATTTATCACTAATTGAGGTGAAGAGAACTTGGGTCACTTGCCAACTCTGCACAGCTAAGGGCAGACAGACATGAGCTCACATCTCCCTGCATCTCAACTTCATGATCTTTCACTACACAAACCTGCCTGAACATGGAATGGGTGGCCTCATGAGAGGAGTTCCTCCTCCCTGAGGTAAGGGTAGTAGCAGTAGTAGTGGTCCTCCCCCTCTTCCTCCTCCCCCTTCTCCTACTACTAATACAGCAACAGCTACCTCTTTATTATTATGCTATCTAAAATTTTATTTATTTATTTTTATTCGGGTGAAATGCATATAACACAGAATTAGCCATTTTAAAATAAACAATTAAGT
>NW_012151952.1:4928337-4930737 GCF_000956105.1 Propithecus coquereli | reverse complement strand
TTTTATATAAGCAGAGATTCTTCTTGGCTTCCTTTTAAAATGGATTTTGTGATAGGAAGAAAATGCAAATGAAGTAACAGCGGTGCTCATAAATTTCTAGCCTGGTGACTGTAATGTGGCGTATTGACTTTGCTATCAAACCTCCCCATGCACCTTGTCTCTGTGTTAGTGACTTATGCAATATTGGATCTTTCATCCATACATTAGACTGTATAATTCTTCCTTTCCACCTAGTGTGTTTTGTGTTCCACCCTTTACATGTATAGACGTATGTGTGAATGCAGCATTCTTTCTTACCTGAATCTAAGAAGTATCAGCATCAGATTTCTCCTATGCATTTCAAATCTGATAAATGGATACCCTGTGGTTATGAAAATTACACACACTTAATACCTAAGGCAAGAGGCTTGCAGCCTCAGCAAATTCCTAAATGGTAATCTGCCCCATGTTGATGCAAAAGTGATGTTAACACTTTCCTGGGAAAGGTCTTGGATGGTGATTGTTCCTTTGGAGATTTCAATGTACCACTCACTGTACCTTTTCAAACTTTCCTCTTCCTTTTACCTAATTTTATGAGTTATATCCATCTTTGAAAGGAAATGTTCATTTAGAATTATCCAAATATAGACACATGCCATGACATCTCTGAAGACAGTAAACAAGAATTGAAAAGTACAAAAATGCACAGGTGATATCGGGACTACTCACAAATGCCCCTACCTTTCGCATGGCGTTTGCCGTCCCATCATTATTCCCTCTGCACTGCATCTCCACAGCAAACTATGTTCCAAACAGGTTGTCTATGGTATTTCAAATTAAACAATAACGTTTGCTAGGCGCAGAACTACTCTCATGATATGGCCAATCAGACTTTTCATGTTGATGTTGTTTCCCTTTAGAATCACTTTACGATGCTGGTGGCCAGGTGGTAAGCAGAGACCAAAGGAGATGATTTCTAGAGATGGTGCCAAACACAGCTCAAAGCACTGAAAAGTGTTTAAGTCATTTATTAGGCCACTCTGGCTGCTACAAAAGGCTAACTGGGTCCCTGGCCTTTCTGGCTATATAAGCCCAATAATTGGGTCCACAGGATAACCAACGGCTATAAGAGATGATCTGATTTTTATGGTTTACTTCAGTTTCTGAGGCAAGCATAGCAAATATATAGTTTGTTATTACTCTTCTTCCTCTGTATTTATGGAAGCTATCACTAATTTGTTGTTGAAGTCTTTTCTGCTAAACCAGATACTGCTTCATAATCTTTCTTAATACAGCACTCTAGAGAGCTATTGTTTGTGGATCAGGGTTGTCACGTGAGATGTAACTGACCTGGCCATCCATCTCTGAGTTGAGTTACAATCATCTTTCTTCATAACAAATCTCTAATATGGCGGGTGTTGAGTTAAAGGTCTTTCACTTTTTCTATTGGTCACCCTGATAATAGAAGTACCCTGAATTTCTTATCCTATGTATAATTTTTCACCGCAGTCACTCAGGATGGTCTTTCCTGGTATTCCCAGCTCAACCCTAACTCTGGCCATTATTTTTTCTCAAGTTTTCAATCATTTTATAACCACCATTGTTCCAAAAGTCATTCCCTGAGCCATTCTGGCTGTTTCCACTTTGAAAATCTTCTGCCAGATCACTAGAGATAAACATGCATATTTTGGAACTCCCAGACAATAATCCCATGGCTAATTTATGGTTCCATGGATGCTTGATGCCCCTATCAGTATAGTGAAGTCTGAAACTTTGCTATGATGGCTACCTCTTGTTGGTTCAAATATTAAGGAGATAAGGGCAGATATGGGGCCTTCAATCAATATTTCTCTTCTGATGTACGTGACCACTATATCATCTCCATTTTCCTGATGCTCTTGAGAGTTGACATAGATAAGATGATGGCTTCGCCTATCTTAAGTGAAAAACAATCCATGGTTAGCTCTGGGTAGACTGATTGGCCTCTAAGGATTACAGTTAAAGATAGTTCCCCACAAAAGGTCTCAAAGTAATCTTTTACTATAGATTAGTCTATTAAATATGCTTGACATCTCTCTACTAGAGATTCTGACAGGGGTGGAACATTGGTTTTGAAATTCTTGGTCAATAAATGTGTATGGAGTAACTACTGTGTGTCTGGCACTGTGCTAGTCACTGGATACAGCAGCCCATGAAAGGGAGAGACCTCTTCACATAGCTCCTGGGTTATGGAGGAAGATAGGCATAGAGCTAAGAGCTCTGTTTCCTGATGGCCCTAACCAGGGTATATCCTTGTCTGAGCTAATGAGCTCATGTCCTTCTAGGTCATGAGTAGAATTCATCTACAAGGTCTTGTGGTTGTCTGTCCTAAAAGATTAGTAGCTTACCTTAGTCATATTCTGGGGACTCTCCAGGCCCATA
>NW_012151952.1:4925557-4927737 GCF_000956105.1 Propithecus coquereli | reverse complement strand
CAGCTGCCTTGAAGAAGACACTATTATTATCCCCATTTTATTGATCAGCAAACTGATGCATTCTGAGACTGTTAGTTGCTTAAGATCACACAGCTGCAAAACTAAGGAGCTAGAATTCTAACTCAGTCTAGTGCCAGAGTTTGTGTTCTAACTTGGTAGTTCTCAAAGAGGAGAAGCTTTCTCGTCCCATTCCAGGAGCATTTGTAATGCCTGGAGACATTTTTAGTTGTCACAATTTTGGTGGGGGGGGGGGTGTACTTATGTAATCTAGTGGGCAGAGGCTGGCAATGCTGCTAAATGTCCTGGAATGCACAAGATAGCCCTTTACAATAAAGAAGTATTTTCTCATAAATGTCAGTAGTATTATAACCACTGTTTTAGCCACTGTACTATCCTATCTCTTTATGCCTCCAATAAGATCCAGGAAGAAGGGTACAGTATAATATACTTTCCCAAATCGGGAAAGCAGAGAGTAGCCTTTAGTATACATGCTTGGTTTAGTGTGCCTTTTATCATGACAGCAATTCTGGATTGGAATATTATAGTTTAGTATGTACCTCATAAGGAAAAACTAGCATTGTGCCCAGCAAGAACCTATGGGGGCTCATCAATTATTACAATGGAAGCACAAATTGGTGTGTTTAGATTTAGGATGAAAGAATGGCAACCCAGTTGGAGAAGATGATAAAAGTAGCACTCTGATGACTAGTGGTGATTTTGGCTTCAGTAAAGAAAAGTAGCCACATTGTTATTCAAAAAACATGTTATTTTGGAAAGGAAGAAAGCTTATGTTCCAGACATTTTCTTTTCATTAAAACAAACCTATTTTGCAGATTTAGTGTGCCTTTTATCAGTTGTGCAGCTCAATTACAGTTTGGGCAGCAAGTATGGACAAAAATAAAAAGAGGAATAAAAATATTTTTATACCTACATTGTATATTTCTCACAAGAGCTTCCAAGTATAATGATCCATGAATTTCATCCAAAAATCTTCAACTGTGTGAATCTTACATTTGGTTACTGGCTAATCAGGATTGGGCCTAAATCCAGTATATACGTTTACAGAAAGAGGTGGGGACAGACATTCTGAGCAAAGGGAAATTTCCATATTACTCCCACAGAGGTTTTATATGGTTCATTATCATCCAGGTAATCAAACACAACACCACCTGTCTACCCCACTTCTCCCACTCCCTGTGTTTTCATTTAATAAATATTTTGGACTTTTTACTATGTGCTAGCTTTTGTGGAGACCACAAAAGAAATGAGATACAGTCTCTGCCTTCACAGAACTGATAAGTCAGACAGAACTAACATACCTCACACAAATAAAAATCTGTGGACCCTTAGATATCTCAGAAGATAACGTGGATATGAGTAGGTAAATGGGGGTAAGGGATGGCATGCTGTGTGGGTTGGGTAGTATGATAGAACAAAGAGGCATTATACGGCTGCAGTCCCCAGCCCCTGGGCTGAGGACCGGTACCAGTTGGTGGCCTGTTAGGAACCAGGACACACAGCAGGAGGTGAGCAGTGGGGGAACAAGCAAAGCTTCATCTGTATTTACAGCCACTCCCCATTGCTCGCATCACCGCCTGAGCTCTGCCTCCTGTCAGATCAGCAGTGGCATTAGATTCTCATAGGAGCACGAGCCCTGCTGTAAACTGTGCGTGCGAGGGATCTAGGTCGCACGCTCCTTGTGAGAATCTAATACCTGATGATCTGAGGTGGAGCTGAGGCGGTGATTTCCTTCCCCCCAACCATCCTCTGTCTGTGGAAAAATTGTCTTCCATGAAACCGGTTCTTGGTGCCAAAAAGGCCGGGGACCACTGTGTGATAGAACAGAAAAAGGCTTTATTGGCTGAGATATTCTTTTCTGGGTAAAAGCCCAGGTTCTAGAATCAGACAGAACTACATTTGAATCCTAGTTCTACCACATACAAATTGTGTGATTTCTGGAGTATCATTTCACTTTTCAGCTTTCTTATTTATAAAATGAGCACAATAGAATTGTTCTGATTATCAAATAAGAGAATTCATGTAAAGAATTTAGTGCACTTATACATCAGCTATTATTGCTGCTGCTATCTCCCTCATGCTCTAAATTCCATGCAATATACCTTTACATTTACTCACAAGAATCTGAATCTTTACCTGTACATAGCCACACCCAATGTTCT
>NW_012151952.1:4913858-4915522 GCF_000956105.1 Propithecus coquereli | reverse complement strand
GGCATTTTAGTCATCTTATAAAATGAAATTAACCAAAATAGGAAAATTAAGGGTAGAGAAATAACAAACCATTTAAATTCATGATTCTTATATTTAGGGTTCCTCTGAAGACCATACGGAGAGTTCAGAAATGTTTTTCAGGGAGTTCCCCAAGCCCCATGAAATTGCATGTTCCATATTGTGTGTTATCACTGTTTTTGAGGGCAGAGGACATATCTGATTTTAGTTCTCTGTCTAGTTTTCTAAACATAGAAAAAGAAAAGATATCACAAAGTATATAAAGTAAGCAGATTGCCAATCTAGGGCACTAGATTGACATTTAAGGATGAGATATATTACATTTAAGAAATGCAGACTTTTATGGTGGAATCTCTTGTGTCTGAGATCTACACAGAGGACTGTATCAGTTAGGAATGTGTTAGGTTGGAGAACATCTGCCTTAAAAAATACATTATTCTTGTTTAATTGGAAAACTGTAGGTTAGGTGGCTTTAAGATTAGCTCAAAGATTTCTTTCCTCTCTGCCCTCATTAGTACCTTTGCTTTTAGTTCTCATGCATTTTAACATATAGTCTCAAGATGGCTGTTATTACTACAGGAATCATATCAAAGTTCAAAATAGGAAAAAGTAGAGGAAGGGGATGCACCATTAGGATTTCTCTTATTCCTGTTACTTTTATAAAGAAGGAAAAATTTTCCCAGAAACGCTTCTCCCATGTAAGACTTTCCTCATAGCTCATTGGCCATTCCCAGCTATCTGGCAAAACGAAATATGATTGCTATAATTGACCTAGCGCAATCATAATTCATCACTGTGGCTGAGTTCATAGCTAACTCTAAAGAGAAACAGTATTGTGTTGTCATAGAAAAAGGAAAGACCGCTAAGTAGCTAGCCCACTACCCATATCTCTTTATTGTGATAATTTTCCACAAATCCAGATAAGTTGACTAAGTTTCACCTTTTTTTACTAAATTGAGAAACATCTTGTATTCCTAAAATATCCCAATGTGTTAAGTAATAACCATTTACTTAGTTATTTGCTTCTTAAACATGGCAATTATTGCCAGTATTCTACTTTTAAAGTTGGAGCTATTCAGACAAGGAAAACAGTGAATGATTTCATTAAGTGACAAAATCAGGTAAAAATCTGCAAATAATCATTCGATTTTTGGCAGGTGCTCATTCTGTGCTATGTTAATCCTAACAATGGTCATAGCTGAATATGATGCCTTATTTCTTATTTAATCTATGCCTAGTTTTATGGACTTTGGGTCTTTTATAGTCTTAGATTTTTAGGATAACCTTTAAAAGGAAAAACACACCAGATAATTCTCAGCACTCTTTTATGGTACTTTTCTCATGTAGGTCTGTCGTACAATTAGAGGAATAATCTAACACTGCATCAGTTGAAAAACTGATTTTGGGATTTATCAGAAAACACAATCTGCTGTTAGGAAGCAATGGCCACTTTTCAACCAGTTTTTCATCTAGTTTATAAAAGCTAGAGGTACATCGTGCCAATACAAAAACAAATGTTCCATTCTCTTGATCCATTGTTTCATATCTGTGGGTGATGGGCCCAGTATAAAAATATAATGTTTGAATTTGTGACACGTGTTAGAATCTACTCCCTAATGTTGTAGTTAAGAAAATCAAATAACTTT
>NW_012151952.1:4912323-4913808 GCF_000956105.1 Propithecus coquereli | reverse complement strand
TGTGTATTTCAACATTATATATATATATTACAATAATGATAGCTTTGCTTACTCACTAGTATCTTTTAGATTATTTTGTTGACCTATAGACATGATTTTGTATGAGGACTTCAATGAGGCAGGCAACCATGAAAATTAGCTATTCATCAATTTAGAAAAAACTTTTTGCAGTGTATTTTCTTCTGTTTTAGTTTTAGTAAAGATCTGAAAAATGTGAGTGACGTTTTCTTCAGTCTCTTAAAAAAATAAAAATTAATAGGAAAGCAATGCATGTGTTAAACTTGAAACCTCTCTGTTGTATCTTGAAGCTTGAAAACTCTCAGTTTCCGGGTTGGATCAGGTGGTATCTCAGTCCTTTCCTGACATGAAGTTCTATAGCTCTACAGTTTACTGAAATAACTTATGTAACATTTGATATGGAATATTTCGCCTGACAGTAAGTGTGTAATTCATAATTGAGAGGTTTTGGGGGGAGCGTTTCCATTGTTGTTATTTGAAAGTGACTGTGTGCATTCATTGTGTCATACGCAAGGTCGAAAGCATCAAGTGTGTGAGTATTTTGTAATTGTCTGTCTGCTGAAGACACCAGGGAATTCCATCTATTACCTGCACTTCAGTGTGCTAAGCCAACACTTCATGAAGCCCTCAGAACATAGGATGGCTACACTAATCTCACTGCAGTAATTACTACAGATGTCTCCTGATCATTTAAAAATGGACATTCATATTAGCATGCATTATTCTATTGAACTATTAGGGCCTTTAGGGAGCATTATAAGAGAATTTCCTTTGAGTACTTGATAGAGAAGATGAAATTCTTGTCAAACAAATATATCCTGCACATTCTGCACACCTAAGATTATCTTCTTGGAACAAAAGTATGTGCATATGTGGAACAATACATAAGGGTTCATTGCTGTTCTCAACTTGCATTTGCATCTTTTACCGGGATCTACAGGAGTTGTATAGAGTGATGAGATTAGAACCCTTCGAAGCTTTAAATGACACAACTGGGAAATCATAATGAAAGAAATTCTCATGGGAGAGAAAGGAGGGTGGTAATTTTTTGAAGTACATTTTTAAAAGAACTGGAATGATTCCTTCTTTTAACTTGTGATTGTGAGTTTTCTGGTGTGGCAGAAAAGCTCTTGTTGCTATGGTATCTTTGAACAATGCTTTTGGCATTGGCTGTCATAGCTGTAACTGGTCATTTTAAAGAGGTGTCATATATGCATTTTGACTATTGTCATAATAAAGCTGGGTTGTTTTGACATATGTTCTGGTTAAAATTAAATTATTTGTTTAATGCAAAACCCTCTCAAAAATGAACATAGTAAGTGGACAAAACAGCACTTATATGTTAATTATTTTAATAACACAAAGAGTTAACTATTTCCATTCCAGCTGTAATGTTCATCATGGGAGGAAGTGGAAGTTCCTTTGTTTTTTTAACAAGACCTTAATCTTCATTTATTGCTTTAATTT
>NW_012151952.1:4911767-4912273 GCF_000956105.1 Propithecus coquereli | reverse complement strand
GGTTTTGATTTACTGGGTCTCTGGTTGGAACTGAGAAACTGCATTTTTTCAAGGGTCCCAAGACTGTGAACCACACTTGAGAAACTCTGCTGAAGAGGAAAGGCAAACTCTGCCCTAGAAGAAAGTGAGGTATCCTAAATTCCATTTTCCATTTTTTTCTCAAGGTAAAAGATAATCCTAGGTCTGAGGTTATTTTGTTTTCAACCACATTTATTGAATCTCCTTCCCTGGCATGTAACTCAACTGGAAATGATTTTCTTACTGAGGCTTTAATAACTTTATAGACCACATAATTTGGATTCTGGAGCAGATTAGGATAAGAAGAAAAAAAATTTCTTACTTGTGTTGTTAAAAATATTTAAAGTACATAACGAGCACAGAGTTTTTGTTTGCGGTGATGAAAAAGTCTGCGTGGTGATGGTTGCACAACAATGTGAATGTACTTAATACCTTTGTTTTGTACATTTAAACAGGTATTATGTATATTTTAGCATATATATTATGTT
>NW_012151952.1:4909137-4910330 GCF_000956105.1 Propithecus coquereli | reverse complement strand
GTATGGAGTAGATGCCAGTCTTGCTTTATTTAAAAATTCTTACAGAATCATTAATACATGTTTTTCCCATTGGATGATATACTAAAGTTATATCATTTTTTGAGGATAAAAAAAAATCCTGGTCAGGCCTTGGCTACCAAAAATATCAAGGGTATGAATATTGATAAGATTCCTAAATTGGTGCAGTTTAGCTAATACGTTTACTTTAGGAATTCTAAATTTAGTTTCCAGCAAGAGTCCCCATTAGTCCTTTCTGTAGTTTGGCCTCTCAGTGCAAGGACTAAGAAACTGTAAATGTTAATTATATTTGCCCTTGGACAGTTATAACTCCAATTTTCAACCATCTCCAACATACTTTTTAGGTAGGTCATAGCAAAATTGAGTTATGTGCATAAGATGCATTTTAACATAATAGCAAGGGAGTGTTTTTTGTTGTAGTATAGACTTGTGTTCACATCTAAGCCTTTCTCCTTGTGTTTGTCTATTTGTAATTTCGTTAATGTCTTGAGCCACTGTTTCCTCAAGTGTGGATAGTAATATCTTCCTTGTGATGATAATCTAAAATAATACATGTAAAGGTCTGAGTAGAATGCCTGGTAAATGGTAGTTATGCAGTAATTAATAACTGCTATTATTATCATTATCAGCAATTACTTAATAAAAAATGAACCTCTTAGATATAGGTAGAGATTAAAGCAGAACAGAATCATCTTTTTAAATCAAGACCAGATATGGCAGAGACAGACCTGAACTTGGCCTGACAGTATCCTGGTCCCTCTTGTGTGTAGAGACTAGGCACACTAATGCAGACTTTACCTTTCTTTTATCATTCATACAGCACCCACATGTCACCCCATTATACTTTTCAAAAGAGTTTGACGAAGTGGGCATTATTATCCATATTTTATGGATGGGGGACCTATAGCCCAAAGAGATGTTGATAGATCTGCAAATGGGGACAAAGTCCTCTCTAGACCTGATCTCTCCGGATTCCTAGTGCTCTCCTTACATACTGAGTCCCTTCTTTCTTAGGAAACCAAAGCACAAAGTGTTCCATAAATAAGATTGAATTCGATATTTAAACTTTTTGAAAATTTTGGCATTTTAGTCATCTTATAAAATGAAATTAACCAAAATAGGAAAATTAAGGGTAGAGAAATAACAAACCATTTAAATTCATGATTCTTATATTT
>NW_012151952.1:4907907-4909087 GCF_000956105.1 Propithecus coquereli | reverse complement strand
ATTATGCATATAAAGCATCTATGGGGTGTTTTAATGTTCTGGACATAGTTTGCTACCAAATGCCCTAATGTTTTTAATCTACAGATTATTGGAAAAACACGGCATAGTCATAAAGTTCTATACTTAAGTAATTTCCAAGTTTACTTTGTGAGTTATTAAGGAAGTCAACAATTTCACTTGTTTGTGCACCTCAAGTACTTCATTATGTGTGAATTATGCCACACATAATTCACAACTGGAGAAAATTATTTAATATATATGCCCTATTTCTTTTTGGTCAGTTTGACCATCAAGAGAATTCACAGTTATTTCTTCCTTTGACCAGTTATTTCTAAATGCTATTGTGGGAAATGGTCCATTAGGAACTAGTCCTTTGAGTTTGTTGTGAGGCTAAAACGTTTATATAATGCCTTTTACTTGAACCATTGCCTCTCTCATCAGACAGCTTGGCTTAAAGGAATGTTTAGAAAATAAAAAGAAGACATAAAGGTATTGTCCATGGGAGGGGGGATATAGAAGGACAACAGAAGGAGGGAGAAGAGTAACTGTACAAGAGCTACAAGTAGTCACTCAGTGTTTATCAAACTTTAGTGTGATTTGCAGTCACCTATTAACCAGTTAGAATAAAACATGCTTGGAATGCTACACTTTTCCCAAAGAGGTTTTGATTTACTGGGTCTCTGGTTGGAACTGAGAAACTGCATTTTTTCAAGGGTCCCAAGACTGTGAACCACACTTGAGAAACTCTGCTGAAGGGGAAAGGCAAACTCTGCCCTAGAAGAAAGTGAGGTATCCTAAATTCCATTTTCCATTTTTTTCTCAAGGTAAAAGGTAATCCTAGGACTGAGGTTATTTTGTTTTCAACCACATTTATTGAATCTCCTTCCCTGGCATGTAACCCAACTGGAAATGACTTTCTTACTGAGGCTTCAATAACTTTATAGACCACATAATTTGGATTCTGGAGCAGATTAGGATAAGAAGAAAAAAAAATTTCTTACTTGTGTTGTTAAAAATGTTTAAAGTACATAACGAGCACAGAGTTTTTGTTTGCGGTGATGAAAAAGTCTGCGCAGTGATGGTTGCACAACAATGTGAATGTACTTAATGCCTTTGTTTTGTACATTTAAACAGGTAGTATGTATATTTTAGCATATATATTATGTTATGTATATTATAT
>NW_012151952.1:4891505-4896882 GCF_000956105.1 Propithecus coquereli | reverse complement strand
CTTTTTTATTTTTTGCTTTCTTATCTCATTTCCAAACTCCTGCACATTCTGGAGCTGGGTTGTAAATGTTCCTCTTAACTTCACATCTAGTCTCATGTCTGCTCTTGTCTTAATATTGTGACTTTTTTCCAGCAGTCTTGTTCTGCTACCCTGAGAGGCCAACAGGCACTTGTACTCCCATAACTTATTTCTCCCTGTTATGTTCTTTTGAAGGACACTGAAGGCTATACCTATAAGAATGAATGTTACTTTTTGCCCACTTGAGATTGTGGTAACATCTGACCTGCGTCCCAAGTAAAACTGATGATAGTTTAATAAATCCGTCAGCAAATCGATGGACAGATATTGTTGAGGCATCTGGTATATGGGAGGTTTGGGACTAGATGCTCTGAGAAATGCAAAGAATATAAAATACAGTCTTTGTCCAGAAGGCACTGCTACTTTTGCAAGGGAAAAGATGACATATGTATATGAAAAATTAATCTGTCATGTAAGACTTTCTATATATTATTGGTTGAATTAATTTTTGTTGAATGAATATGGTGCCAGCAACAATAGCTACAGGAATTTTTAAGAGGGACAGATCATTGGGAGCCAAGGAGACTAAAAAATCATAGCACATTTGATTTGGAAGAGGTTATTCAGTTCCTCCATCTTACAGATAAGTAAACAGAAGTCTCAAACTAAGTTCCAGAGAGCAATTATGATTTTCAAAGAGCTACAAGCTTTCATTGACAGAACCAGAATTTTTTCATAGCAACGAATAAGACTAGATTTATTCAGGAAGGAATGGAGAAAAGGAAATCCTAAGTGGGAAAATGGGGAAGGGGCCATGAATATATTAATTTGACAGAGGTATTTTGGAGAAAAACAAACATCAGTCTATTGTGAGTAGAGAGTTAAAGAAGGTGGTACAGGGCTAGCCTTCTGCTTCCCATCCTCCCACTTTATTTTCCCTAACATGAAGGCATTTCCTAGAGCTAGAGGAGTAGTTTTTTCTGAAGTGAGTGGCATCTGTTTTTTTTTTTTTTTTAATAAGGAAAAATTATCATCTCCCCTCTAAAATAGTTAATTCTACAAATAATGCTGCTTTAATCTTGTGATTGTCCTCCATAAATGTTAAACTTGTAAATCATCTGGCTTTGTTGAATTGGAGGCCATCTGTCCCTCCAGAGGTGTGTTGGTTCACAGTATTCCAAAATGAGATGATCATGGCATGTGCCAGCATGGGAAATTAGGAAATCTCTCATCTCAGTGTTCTGAACATTAGTAGGTGATGGTGTCAAAATCATTTGCCAATGAACTTTTCATTAACCTTGCCTGTATCTCGTATTAAAGTCATGGGTCTTACCTTCTCAGAACATTTATAAATGCCTTATTCTAGTCAAAGCTGTATACAATACACAGTTTAAAGTCTAGTTAAAATGGTCAGAGGAGGCACAAAATGTGTTTTGAATAATTTTGTCACCAAGAATCTCACAGATGTGAAGTATTTCTTAAGCTACTTATTATAATTTAAACAAGGGAAGGAATCCAGGGTTTGAAAGTTTTTCTCCAGCTTTCTAGCAGATCAATTAACACATTACCACACTAGAAAAAAAATTTCCCTGGGGCCACAGTGTTTTATTATGAAAATAGAACAAAAACTTTGAAAACAAATGATGCTTTCTAATTTAATGAAAAATTTGTTATTTTTTATTGTTTCCTGTGTGTGAGTTCTATGCAACTCAGGTGGCACTAGAATCAATATTTACACTGCATGCCGCTTGAGTTGTATGTGACTCACAACATACTTATTGAATTTGTTTCAGAGAAATGAGTCTTCATATGCTTCATGATGCCCCGGGCTTGGCTCAAAACAAACATGAGTTAAATACAACTCACATGGCAGTTAATGTGTTAAAGGGAAGTTTTACTTAAATGGTGAGATTATTTTGGAAATGGCAGAGTGCAATAAAGGTGGTTATGTGATTAAACTAGGTTACCTTTTTTTTTTTTTTTTTCTGAGACAGAGCCTCACTGTGTTGCCAGGGCTAGAGTGCCGTGGCGTCAGCCTAGTTCACAGCAACCTCAAACTCCTGGGCTCAAGCGATCCTCCTGCCTCAGCCTCCCGAGTAGCTGGGACTACAGGCATGCGCCACCATGCCTGGCTAATTTTTTCTATATATTTTTAGTTGTCCAGCTAATTTCTTTCTATTTTTAGAAGAGACGGGTCTCGCTCTTGCTCAGGCTGGTCTGAAACTCCTGAGCTCAAACGATTCACCCACCTCGGCCTCCCAGAGTGCTAGGATTACAGGCGTGAGCCACCATGCCCGGCTTTAAACTAGATTATGTTTTGAGAAAAAGTTGATAAGGAAAGAAAGCACAGACAACATAGGGCCTTGATAACAGAAGCAATAAATAAAATAGACATGAATAGTTAAGCAGGCTCCATTGTGGAGGACATGCAAGATTTCTCTCAGAAGTACATCTGACATTAGAATCCCCTAATTCCATATAAGGAAGAAGGTATAGAAAGAACTATAGAATTTTAGGGGTAAAGTAAAAGTGTAAGATTGCCTATTGTGATCCTTTCTCTTCCCTCCTATTTTCCTTGCAATGTAGTTATACTCATTAACAGTATTTACACTCTTTACAGCAGCTACACATTTGTGCATGGGGGTTAGGAAGGAAGTGTGTCCTCAATAAGTGGTTAAATTGAGTTGAAAGAATCACATAGGTTCTTGAGGGAGAAACCCTTATAATACCATGACAAATATCAACATGTAACTTTTTAAAATTTTATTTCAGCATATTATGGGGGTACAAATGTTTAGGTTACATGTATTGCCTTTGCCCCACCCGAGTCAGAGCTTCAAGTGTGTCCATCCCCCAGATGGTGCACACTGCACCCATTAGGCGTGTATATACCCATCCCCTCTGCCCCCCTCCCACCTGCCCGACACCTGATGAATGTTACTACTACATTGCACATTAAGTGCCTGATCAGTTAATACCAATTTGATGGTGAGAACATGTGGCGCTTGTTTTTCCATTCTTGTGATACTTCACTTAGCAGAATGAGCTCCAGCTCTATCCAAGATAATACAAGAGGTGCTATATCACCATTGATTTTGTAGTACTGAGTAGTACTCCATGGTATACATACACCACATTTTATTAATCCACTCATGTATTGATGGGCACTTGGGTTGTTTCCGCATCTTTGCAATTGTGAATTGTGCTGCTACAAACATTCAAGTGCAAATGTCTTTTTTATAGAATGTCTTTTTTTCCTTTGAGTAAATGCCCAGTAATGGGATTGCTGAATCAAATGGTAATTCTACTTGTATCTCCTTGCGGTATCTCCATATTGCTTTCCACAGAGGTTGCACTAGTTTTCAGTCCCACCAGCAGTGTATGTGTGTTCCTGTCACTCTGCATCCATGCCAAAATCTATTGTTTTGGGACTTTTTGATAAAGGCCATTCTCACTTTTACTGAACATTTGAGAAGTGCTATTTAATTAATTCTTTCAAGAAATATTTATTGAGCACTTTTTTTAGATGCAAGGAATGTATCAGTGAACAAGGCAAATGAATATTCCTGACTTCTAGGAAATGTATTAGGTAAGCCAGGTTGGCTTGTGCCAGAAAGCAAGGAATCTATCAGAGATGAATGGGATCATGGCAAAGGGACACAGAGGTGACTTGAAGGGCTCCTCACTGCTTTAAAATGGGACAATTTAAGCACCAATAAAAATAATGTCTGCAATTGATTTAAGAATCATAAAAATGTAATAAAGTCTATTAGTTCATGAGTAATAGATAGTGTTCATTATAACCTGATGAATAGCTTCTGCTTATTTCCGTTTACTGATGAGGAGGATGAGACTTTAGAAGACTAAGCAATTGGCCCAAGACCCACAATTAGTAAGTGGTAGAACTTGGCATTCCAACTCAAGAGAGCTTGCATTCACAGACAGAGCTACTGACAGCTGTACTCTATATCTCCCTGCTTAATTAGTAAATAAGCTTGATGTTCTTCTTGTGGCAGAGAAAAGAATAGCATGGGTGCATGGATTCATTTATTATTGCCTAATCCTTTTCTGGAAGGCTCATTCTGAACTTCTCCAGTGAAGAATTTCAGGGCTCGTGAAGTCAAGCTAGAAAGTTTCTAAATAAAAAGGTAGCTATCAGCCAACTTTCATTCTTATCTATACAGCTTGAAGGGCAGATCTTCACATCCTGTGTGTGTGTGTGTGGTGTATATGTATGTGTGTGTGTGTGTTTTCCACTTCGACACTTTCATTCCTAAAATTTGTTCTCTCAAGATAAGTGATAAAGGATATGACTCAGATTGAATCTAAAAGTAGCAATCTTCCAATACTCTGACTACCTTGGACTTCCAAGTATCTGTGTGAAAACTGATTTTGGACAGTTCTATTTGATTTGAAATATATTTTAATCAAAGTAGAAACTATTATTGCTACTGAGGGAAAAACAAGGAAGAACAAATGCAGAATTTATATAAAAACATTACCACAAAGGCAGGATTTAGACAATAAGAAGTGTTTTGTGATTTATTATTTCTGATACATGTATGATTAACTATAGAACATAATGTTATATGTGGCCACACTGAGGAATGTACTCTGGAACTGTGTATGTGTATGTGTGTGTGTGTGTAACTTAGGTATGTAACTCAGTATATCAAATTACCAACAGGTGTAATCATATGCTCCCATCCATAGTCAAGACTGGATTGAGAGAAGAGACATGGCTCATAATATTATTTTTCAATAATAAGTATCTTTGAAAAACAAGTTATCTTTGATACAAGTTCTTGGTAATAAAAATAAATATTCTTGGAAATGTACTTTAACCCCTAAAATCAGATGGTGTAGATTTCACTAATCACCACCTCCAAACTTCTTGTTGGAAAGGTAAGTCACAAGACCCTAAAACGTTAAGAGACTTGACTAAAGTCACCCCCCTAGTAAGTAGCAGAGTCAGTACCAAGATGGCAGAATTTAAATCTGCTACATTTCCTAAGCTCTTCATCTCCCCGAATGGCACCGCCATCCACTCTAGCCAAGCCAGAACAAGCATATCACCTTTGAGCGCTCTGTCCACCTCTCTGCCTACATGCTGTCATCCCCAAATCTTATCCGTGACGTCTACTAGTAAATTCTTAACTGAGCTGCTTGGTTCATCCCTCATCTATCACTGCCTTGCTAAAACCTCTGGCATTTCTCTCCTGCTGTACTGTGACAGCATCCTAACTAGTCTCCTTGCCTCTAGTCTGGCTTCCTCACTTCCTTTTTAGCACAGAATTTTCTAGAATGCACACTTAATCGTGAAATCACTGCATGGCTCTTGGATACAGGTTGCTGTTCC
>NW_012151952.1:4887295-4889814 GCF_000956105.1 Propithecus coquereli | reverse complement strand
GTTATTGAAAGAGAGATATTTTACCTTAGGGTAAATTGTTTAAGTTTAAAAATCTGTGAGTTTACAGTATTTGAAACATTTTGCCAAATATTTCCCCATGCCATTGTGGGAATTGTCATCATTTTAAATTCTTTGTTTATTTAATAGGTACAAAATAGATGAAAGGCTATTAAAGTTGAGTATGTGGTGGGAAATATTTTTTCTCAAAACACTTTAGATAACCACTATCATGTTGAGGAAGAAGTGAATTCAAAGAAGAAAAAGATGCCATTTGTTTTATTCAGTTCTTTAATCCAAATCCTTAACCTTACACACCCAAGTTAATATCCCCTTTATGAACTCTAAGTTCATAGGTGTTCCCACTCAAGAGACTGGTAAGGGTGTGACATTAGTGTCACATTGCTCTGTGGAGTAGCATCTGGTATGCTTAAGAACACACAAGCATGCATTCA
The DNA here is from genome assembly GCF_000956105.1 of Propithecus coquereli. Lineage (NCBI taxonomy): Eukaryota > Metazoa > Chordata > Mammalia > Primates > Indriidae > Propithecus > Propithecus coquereli. The sequence goes on along the minus strand of NW_012151952.1, from coordinate 4,889,362 downwards.
TAGCTTAGCTTTGATGGAAGCAATAGACTGATTTTATTTTACACTAGGGATGCTTTACATCATGTTTTATTTCAAAACATGACAAATGATAGCACACAGATATTTAAATCCTCCTGCATACATTTCCTTCCATCAGTTCTTGCTTACTGATATTTATTTTTATTTGTTTGTTTAATTGCCATGATTAAAACTATTAGCTGTTCAGTGTACATTTCTCTTCCCTATGTTGACAATAATAATGTGAAAATATTAATAACAATAATAATACCTCTTTTTTGAGTTTTTTCAAAGATGACAAACCTGAGTTGCAGAAGTTAAGGCACTTGTCCATAATTGACCTGCTATTTAAACCTAAGCAGTCTAGTTGCCTGCATTTCCTGCTCTTAACTTATATTTTATGTCCAGAGGATAAAGGTTTTTTCTAAGTATTTAAGGCATTTATCAGCAAAATTCTGAAATACAAAATGTATTAAAGGTGTTCTTGAAGGCTAATTTGTAATTGAAGTTTTAGAGTACTTGCCAAATTCCCACAAAATCAGAGTTTGGAAAGCATAGGTATTAAATGGCCTGAGAATCAGTCTGAATTTATTCCAAACAAGTCACACAAAATTAATCTCCCTTTATGTCAATGACTGGGGGGCCAAAAGGACCCCTTTAGGACAGAGCAGCTGGCATTTGGCAAGATCTGGAGCAGCAACTTTAATGGTGTCCTTGTGGAAAATGTGGAGAATATCGAGTCATTCAGCTGATTTTGCGGACTTGTGCTTGATCATTCTCTCAAAACTGGAGGCAGGGTAGGTTACATGTATTGAAGTGGAGTCAGCCAATCTTGATTGACATTTTGGCCTGCCCACTGCAGGCTCTTGAGTAAATTTCTGTTTTTCCAAGTTTCAGATTCTTCATCTCTGCTCTAGGGTTGCTGATTTGTAGAATTCACCTCCTAAGACAGCTGTAAATGTTAAAACAGGGTTATGCATATAGGTTATGTATATACAGTGTTTGCATAGTACATCCATACAATGGTATAACGTTTAGCAAAAGAACAGACCACTGATACATCCTACAGAATGGACGAACTTTTTTTTTTTTTTGAGACAGAGTCTCACTCTGTTGCCTAGGCTAGAGTGCTGTGGTGTCAGCCTAGCTCACAGCAACCTCAAACTCCTGGGCTCAAGTGATAGAATGGACAAACGTAAGAAACGTTATGCTAAGTGAAAGAAAGCAGATGCATTGCATGGTTCCATTTATATGATGTGTCCAGGAAAGGCCAATATATATAGACCAAATGCAGATTAATGGTTACCTGGAGCTAGAGATGTGCATGAGGATTGGCTGCAAATGGGCACAAGGGGTCTCTTTGGGGTGATGGAAATATTCTAAAATTGTAATGTAGTGATGGTTGTGCAATTGTGTAAATATACTAAAAATCATTGAATTATACATTTAAATAGGGTGAATTTTTATACTATGCAAATTATACCTCAACAAACTTGAAAAAAGGAAGCATAACAATGTTTACCATGGTTAATAATAATGTCTTTTTATTTTGTAATTATTTTTATCACTATTTTCCATATAGTCTTTATTATCCATATTACTTATTATATCTAGACAGTCTGTGGATATGCCTTAGGACCCCGTAATTGACTGGGTTTCATCAACATTTCATGGACTTTTTGCATGAAGACATACTTTCAAATTTGAGACTCACACAGCTGGGAGGGATAGCTAACAGAACAGAACCCCAAACAAAGATTTGGAATTGTTTGGACAGCTTGAAAAGCTGGGATAAAACCAATAAGATGAATTTAACAAAAATAAATGTAAAGTCTGGCACAGGCTGGCTTCCTCAGGCAGGCAAAAGAGGTATAAGCAGCTGATTTCTAAAGTGGCTTTTGCCCTTATGAAAAATGTGTTTGCCTCTTAAGAGTGAGTCCCATAAAACCTAGGATGGGATTCAGGCCAAAATTGGAGGCTCCAAATGTAAATCGTACTTTAGGTTTTTGGTAGGTGCTGGAGGAGTACTTATTTGGATATTCCATGCTTTATGTTCATATAATATTATTA
>NW_012151952.1:4885682-4887245 GCF_000956105.1 Propithecus coquereli | reverse complement strand
TAAACCACTGTGACTATTTACATTTAAATTAATTAAAATCAAATACAATTAAAATTTCAGTTCCCAAGGCACAATACCCTTTATTATTATTATTATTTTGAGACTGGGTTTCACTCTCCCCTGGCTACAAGGCAGTGGCGTCATCATAGCTCACTGCAACCTCAAACTCCTGGGTTCGAGTGATTCTCCTGCCTCAGTCTCCTGAGTAGCGGGGACTACAAGCGCATGCCACCAGGCCCGGCTAATTTTCCTATTTTGTATAAAGTGGCATCTCGCTCTTGCTCAGAGCTCATCTCTCAAACTCCTGGCCTCATGCGATCCTCCCTCCCACCCCAGCCTCCCACAGTGCTAGGATTACAGGTGGGAGCCACCACACCTGGCTCACAGTGCCCTTATTTCAGATGCCCAGTAGCCACCTGTGGCTTAGGGCTATCATGTTGGACAGCACAGATTTTAGAACGTGCCCGTGAACGTGCCGTCATTACAGAAAGTTCAGCTGGGCAGTGATGCTTCAGAGATTAGTGCTCTCCCTTGCCTTTCGTCCTTCTCACAAGCCTGAGAGTTACTGGGATAACCGAGTACACTCCTTTTGCCAAATCTTCCTCATATCCCTAACTCCTTCTCATTCTGGTTTCATGTGCTGAGGTTCCTTCCCCTGGGGCTGTCTGCTGGGGTGTCTTCCCCTCTTCCCTGCCAGCTCACTAGCCTGCCTTAACTTTGGTTAGATTCCCTTTCTGGGCTGTTCTTTATGCATAGGGCTTCCCTTAGCATAGCATTTCATCACGTGTATTGTAACGGTGTGTTTATTTGTCTCTAACCCCCACCATACTCTAACCTGGCGTTGTTTGCTCGTGCTACTGTTTAGGGCATGCAGCTTAGTGCCTGGCAGTTATGGGCACTCAATAAACTTTTGATTAATTAATTGATCAATTAAATGTTTATTTTATTTGAAATAAACAAGCAAACCTAATAAAACAAATGCATTTATACTTTCCTATGAATTAAAGCCTTTTTAAAATTTTGACTTTCATTATAAAACCAGAAATTAATTTCCTCAAATGTTAGCCTTAAAAAAATGACTCATAGGAAAATGTAAGTTAGGTTAAACCTATATAACGCTGAACCACAGTGATGATGGTGATGATGGTAGTAATAATAATAGGAAATCTAAGGAAAAATAAAAGACAGCTGCACACCCAATTAAGGAGGAAACTACATTTACAACAGCCTGCTTTGTGTCAAGCATGTGAGAAGCCCATTATTTAATATAATGAGAACAAATCATTTGTTTTCATTTTTCTGTGATGCCTTCTAACCCTTGAATACATGAATGCATAATTTTTCATTTGCCTCCATAGGTCAGATAGTTTCTATTTTTAGTTTTAGCATTAATGTTTCATCATAGGTATCCAACATGGACAGTATAATTATTTTTAATGGCTACACAATATTCTATCCCCTTATGACAGTGTAATTTACTTAGAAATCCCTCTATTACTTTTGGGCAATTAGATTGTTTTCAATGTTCCATATTTTAAATAGAAATGCATTGAATATTTTCAT
>NW_012151952.1:4870513-4882535 GCF_000956105.1 Propithecus coquereli | reverse complement strand
TGATGTAAGCTCTCTGATAAATGCTTTATATGCATTATCTCATTTAATGCTTATAATGACCCTACAAACAGAGAATATTTTTATCCAATTGACACATGGATAACTGAGACTCAGTGAGTCTTTAGTCAAATAACTAGTGAGTGGCAGCCCAGTTATGAAGCAGTCAGAATTCAGAGCCCATGTTTTCAACACTTAAGTTCTATGATTTAACTTTACAATTTCTTATAAATGAAATATAGTTCTTGAACTCTAGCAAAGCGAAAATGCAGAAGCAAAGAGATACACAGCTTATGCATTTGGTGGGGGAAACCACTGACGATTTTACTAATACCAGGATTGATTTATTTTAGCTCTAATCCTTTGGAAGGGACTAATTTCCATCACTGTGTTCTAAACTGTGCTACATCTAATAAGCTGTGTGAAAATGCTAAGGTATCATGGGCAACGGCCATTCAAGCAAGAAGGCAGTAAACTCAGTAGGAACAGCTGCTTAATAAAAGGCTATTAGTAGACCAGAAAACAAACACGAGATTTTGCTGAGACAGATAATCTATTTTTAAATTACTTTGAAATAATCGCTTGGGCATTGATATGGAGGAGGATTATCAAGAGTCAGATGTTTTATAGAAAAAAAAAACTGCAGCTTGAAAAATATTTGAGATATTTTCTATTTTATCTTCAATAACCGAAAGAGAGTGAAGGGGCAGTCACCATGTATTTATCAAAAATAAAATAGATGGTGCATTGACTTGAAATCCTTTAATTTTAAAGAGGAAGGAAAATGCATTATACAAAGTCAAAAAAGTACATAATTGATATTTTCTTATTTCAGAGGATCACAGAAGCAAATCTAAGTTAGTCTGAGATGCAATATGTTAATAGATCTGAAGATCAAGGGCTAGAAGTCCACCTTCAAGTTCTTTTGCAGTATTTATGTACACCATAAAAATAGCTCTTAAATTAATTTTTGAAAATAATGAATGAAAACTTTAAGTTCCCTGATATACTGGCATCTTTTCTTGTGTAGCTCTTAATTTTATTTATTCTTTCATTTTTACTACATAAAATTCTGATCACAGCTTTGGCAAAAGGCTTTATTTTCTTTTTATTTCCACATCAATAAGAGAAGCTTATCTTAACTGCATATTCTCTCCTTTAGGTTTTTTCACTCTTCCCGGTAGGACTTTCATCCTTGGTCATTCTTTCCATCATCCTTTTACTTTGGCACAGTCTGTGACTAGAAACTACCAACCATTTCAGTAATATTTGTTTTATTTCTCCTTCCAAATAATAATAACAAAAAAATCCCACTCACACAGGTTTCCTTTCCTTTCTAGGAAAGAAAAAAAAAAAACTAATATTCAAATAATTTTATCTGTTGTCACCATTTTTTTAGCCTTTTATCATTTTGACCCAGGAAACAAGTTACTTTTAAACTTCTACCATTTAATTAAACAAATTAACATTTTTAAAGCTTAAAATTGGCCTGATACCAAACTAGACAAACACATTACAAGAAAATAAAACCACAGACCAATATTACTCATGAACATAGATGCAAAAATCCTCACCAAAATCTTAGCAATTTGAATCCAACAAGGTATAAAAATAATTATACACCATCTCCAAGTGGGCTTAAACTCAAATATGCAAGGCAAGCTCAACATTCAAAAACAATTAATGTAAGTCATCACATTAACAGGCTAAAGAAGAAAAATCACATGATTGTATCAATAGATGCAGAAAAACATTTGACAGGATCCAACACCCATTCATGATAAAAACTCTCAGTAAACTAAGAAATGAGGGGAATTTTCTCAACTTTATATCTAAAATACCCTACAGATAACATCATACTTAATGGTGAGAAACTCAAAGTTCTCCTACTAAAATCAGGAACAAAGCAAGGATATCCCCTATCACCACAACTTTTCAACATAATACTAGAAATTTTCACTGATACAACAAGATAAGAAAAAGAAATAAAAGGTATACAAGTTGGTAAGGAAGAAATAAAACTGTCTTTGCTTGCAGATGACATGATCACCTATGTAGAAAAGTCCCAAAGAATCAACATAAAAAATTTTGGAACTAATAAACAATTATAGCAGAGTTACAGGATACGAGGTTAATATACAGAAGTAAATTTTCCTATAGTAAAGTAAAGTTTCCTATACATCAGCAATGACCACGTGGAATTTGAAATTAAAAACACAATACCATTTACGTTAGCACCCCCAAAATGATATGGTTAGGTATAAATCTAATAAAATATGTACAAGATATTGTCAAGATTTCAATTCTTCCCAACTTTATAGATTCAATGTTATCCTCTTCAAAATCTCAGCAAGTTATTTTGTGGATATCTACATACTGAGTCTAAAGTTATATGATCCAAAATAGCCAACTCGATATTGAAAGAGAAGAACAAAATCAAAAGATTGACACTATTTGACTTCAAGACGTACTATAAAGCTATAGAAATCACGACAATGTGGTAGTGGTGAAAGAATAAACAAATATATTGATGGAACAGAGTAAAGAGCCCAGAAATAGATCCAATAAATATAGTCAACTGATGTATGACAAACGAATAAAGGCAATACAATGGTGAAAATATAGTCTTTTCAACAAATGGTGCTGGAACAACTGGGCATCCATATGCAGAAAAAAAAAAAAAAAGAATCTAGACACAGGCCTTACATCTTTCAAAAAAATTAATTCAAAATAGATCAAAGACCTAAATGTAAAATGCAAAATTATAAATCTCCTGGAAGCTAACATAGGGGAAAATCTAGATGACCTTGATTTTGGCAATATTTTATATATAATACAAAAGGCAAGATCATTGAAAGAAGGAATTCATGATAAGCTGGACATTATTAAAATTAAAAATTTTTGCTTTGCGAAAGATACTCTCAAGAGAATGAAAAGACCAGCCACAAACTTGGAGAAAATATTTGCAAAAGACATGTTTGATAAAAGGACTGTTATCCGAAATACACAAATAACTCTCTTAAAACTCAATAATAAGAAAACAAGCAACCAGATTAAAAAATGGGCCAAAGACCTTAATAGACACCTCATCAAAAAAGATATTCAGATGGCAAATAAGTATATGAAAAGATGCTCCACATCATATGTCATCAGGAAAATGAAAATTAAAACAATGATATACCACCACACACCTATTAGAATGGCCAATATCCAGAACTCTGACAGCCTGCTAACCAGATAAGACAGTAAGTCCAATTTCGTTGCTAGACAGCATTGCTTAATGTAAAAATAACTCATGCTTTGTTAATTGCATCTGCGTAAAGAGGAACTTTAAATGACCTGTGAATACTAGATTGGGGTGAGATGCTATGGGATTCCCTGGAATGCAGTGTCTCTTACAACTGTGTATCCCTTGTAGGGACCCTGGAAGCTATTCCTATGGAATTGTTAAAAGAGATATTGGCTCCTGTGGGCCATGAGGCTTTAAACTAGGGTGACTCCAGCACATGCACAATGTGACTTGTCTTTTTGTACCTAAACTGTCACCTGGGAAGCAGATGGCTCACGGAAAGCTGTGCGAACTGCTGCAAGGACATCCATAGACAGGAACTGCTGCTGTCCTGCTGGCGTGCTGTGCTCCTAAACTGTCTTCTTCTGTGTACCCTGAGGTCAAATGTGATTTATGATACTTATAAGTATAATGTTTAGTTGAATCTAAGAGGAACCTCTGGTAGGTATCAAACATCTGATTAGAAGATTCTGATCAAATTAGTGAAACATTTGTATTTTTGAGTGATTTAATATGATGTTAGAAAGCAATTATGTACCTCACTAATCATAATCACTAATGTAATGAACAGAGAATCTAACTCAATTCTTTGTGGACAAATATAATATTTATTTAGGTCTACATTTTTGCACCAAAATCAAAGCTGGATACATTTTTTTTTTTAATTTATAAGGTACAAAAACCCAACTAAAAGTGAAAATTTATTGCGGTTTCTATAAAGTCTATGGTGTTTTCTAAATAATACATTCGTTTGGGTACAACTGTAAAGGAATGGATTAACCTTGATGTTTAATAATGAGAATATTGGACAGATTGACCATTTTACCAGAATGTGTAAAAATTGACTATTAGGAGGGTTGCTTAATTTAAAGTTAGGGCCCTTGTTTTCTCCAAACTTTTTTCCATGAAATGCCAAGATGATACATAACCACAACATATTAATATTTAGGTTATTGTGTTCATGTGTTTTTTTTTTAAATTAAGTTGTGAGATTCTTTTTTATATAAATCCAATGGAAGTTTTTAGCCTAGTTAAAATCATGGACTACCAAATCCATGCTACCTTCTCCCAATTTTTTTTCTCCTGTAGCAGCTTTTGAGGCATCCCTAGGGATCCACAGAGTGCATTTTGTGAAAATACTATTATATAAAATTATCGGGGTCCTACCCAGTGTGTTTTGCCAGTGGTGGCCAATTTGTTGGTGAAATTTCTAACGTAAGAACATTTTTAGTTTATATAAGCATACCATTTCTGAGCCTGATTCCTATCTCTCTTTATTTATAAATATGCTTATCTTTGCTCCACTACATTGTCTTTTACAAATGTTGACACTTCTTGGCGGGAGGGTTATTGTTTAAACTCAACATAAGAAAGTCACAGGAAGGAAAGCTACATTTTATATAGCAACCAAACTTCTTCCCTTTCTTCCTATCATCCAGCCAATTTACCAACCAACTGTCCATCCTTCTATTTACCCCGCAACAACTATTTGTTGCCAGGGGATTTAGAAATGGAAACACATCATCCTTGTCCTCAAGAAGCTCAGTCAAGCTTATTCCCTAGGACACTGCCAGCACTTTCAGATACTCTTTGCCACAGATTATTTCCTTCGAACTAAAGTAAAATGTGTATGTGTATCTGTGTGTATTTGTAATGCAAATATATATAAACACTTAAAAATTTCTTAGCATTTGACCAGTTTCCTTTTACTTTTTTTCATTCAAGAGATTCTGTGATTTCAAGAAAGTTTAAAAGCCTTTGGCTAGATGTTTCATTGATATCGATCTCTTTCTTCTTATGCCTTTGTAATTTCAGGAATATATGAGAAACTGTCTTTTATACTTTTCTTTCATTTTCTGATCTACTGTGGTATTTGCCACATACAGCTGGAAAGAAACAATATCAGCATTCAGTAACAAATTAATTTTTGCAATAACAAATGATATGATATTTATTCATGACAATAAATTTAGACAGTTAAATTATGACTCAGTGAATTTTAAAGCTGAAAATAGAGAGCTGGCTTAGTAAACCTGTGAGTCAGCACAGATTAAAAGAAACTTCTGGTTTCTCCCTATTTCCCTTCTTTTGTGAACCTTGCCAGTTAACACCCTCAAAGCAATTAAACTACCTATAATTATCCCTAATACAGATTTAAGTCCTTGGGCATTAGCCAAACTTCACATTTGACAATCTCTTACCTTTCAAGTACAACTATTGGTAATTATCTAAGACGTTTAGTTGAGGAGGCTTCACAATTAACAACCTAAGTTCATGTTTGCTAGGAAAATGTACAGCAAGTCCTCAAATAACGTACTTTCATACGATGTCATTTTGTTTTAATGTTGGTCAGAGAAAAATCCCTTCCCAGCTAGAGCCAATGTCTGTGTGGAGTTTGCATGTTCTCTCCACATCTGTGCGGGTTTTCTCTGGGTACCCTGGTTTCCTCCCACATCCCAAAGCTGTGCACTTGAGGTGATTTGGGGTGTCTAAATGGTCCCAGTCTGAGTGAGTATGGGTGTGTACGTAAGTGCACCCAGCGATGGGATGGCATCCTGTCCAGGGCTGCTTCCTACCTTGTGCCCTAAGCTGCTGCGATAGGCTCAGGCCACTGCGCCCCTGAACTAGAATAAGTAAGTACATCATTATCTCACTTGTTTTTATTAGTCTTTCTTAAATGTATGTATAGCTCACATTTATTTCAATGTTTAATAATAGAAATGTTTTGGTTTTTATTTAGAAGTTTGATGATGTTTTTTGTGACCAGAAATATGCCTTTGGAACTTACTCTTGTTTGTATCAATTAGCCTATGGTAAAGTTAGTTTCCTTATATGTCCTTTTGCTTAGTCTCAGTTTCCAAGAACGTGTCTATCAATAACATTAAGTGAGGACTTACTGTACACAAGTCTGAACTTTCAGAGCTTGTGTAGTAGCATTCAATGGAAATGCAGAGTCTTCTCTGTGCATTAGTACATTAGCATTCCCCTCAATTGGAATGAGTGCTTACAAGTGAGAAAAGCAACTAACATAATGTTATTTAAATTGAATGTAGGCTCCATTTTTAATAATAGATAGTCTAGAATCATAGATAAAAAGGAATGATAAATAATACAATAGAATCCAAATCATTCATCTTTGCATACCTCTACAGAGACACGCTGATTTCCATCAGATGTTTTCCTGGCATCACGCCTTGCTTTGTTTTTGCAAATTATTTTTTTTCTTTGAGTTTTTTTTATGTTGAAATATTTTCCACATTAGCATGTACTGACTCATTTTACTTTTTGGTGAAATATTGAAATAGCTCAATTTAACAGATCATTTGGGAGCTTATGCCAATCTTGAAAGGATGAAAAACTTTTTGAAAATATTTTTGCCCTTTCAACAAAAGACATTAGATAGTAAAGCATCCTAGGGTTATCATATTATAGCTAATAGCAGTCACCATAGTGACTAAGGTTTCCCAGACCCCATCAAGATTTGGGTAACAGATGAAACAGTGGAGAAGCATCATTCACCCATTTTCCCTACTTGAATAAAACTAGAAAGAGGGTACTCTAAAAGAAGGAAGCCTCCCATACTCCCACACCTACCCTTTATTTTCTCATTCCCTTGTGCTAGAATTGTCTTTCTTGTTGGATGAAACGGGAAACCTCAGCTGAAATGAGGAGAAACACAGAAGTTATTTCTTAGTTTCCAAAGCACGATGTTCTGAGAAATTGAGAGATTATGTACTAATTTTACAACCTCCCTGCTCCAAAATAATGCTGCTCATATCAGTATTAGGCACTCATAAAAGTGCCTTCTCTACATGTTGCTAAGTTTTAAAGATGTTTCTATAGGATATAATGTTTATGCTTAGAATAAGCCACACGTTTAGCTGTTTAGGAAATGATGGAATTTACTCGTATTTTCTTTCTTTCCTCCTTTTCTTTCTATTTTCCTCCCTTCCAGCATTCTCCATTTGTTTTATTCATTTTCTCTAAGGAATACTGGGGACAATCTAACCCACCTTGCCTATTTGACCTTCACTGTAAAAAGGGCATGTGTGTAGGTATATGTGTTGGGGGTATAAAATACACAATCTGTTCTACTATTTTACATCTGTTTGCAAACACTAATAATCTCATAGGGAAATGGTAAAAGGGGAACATGAAAGTCATATTAGGTCGCACGATATTTTCCCAGGCAGAGGTTTCTGAAATAGCAGGATTAGAATTATTATCTTCACCAGGAAAGGAAAAACCCCTTAGCTAACAGCTGTATAGACAAGAGAACTTTCAACTCTATTTACAGAAAGGGGGAAAAAAAAAAAAAAGATAAAAAAACCCAAAGCTGAGCACCAGGGACTTTTTCCCTAGAAAGGTACAGCCTCATCTGAGCAAGGCTTTCTGCTTGTGCAGGCTGCACTTCCCCCTGGGCCCACCTTAGCAGCAGCTCTGCTGACTCAAAGCCAGTTGCCTTCTGCAAGAAACTATCACGTCCACTCTCATCGTTTTGTATATTTCTAAGTACCATCTAGGCAGTCTCCGACCTTGCTCAGCTGCCTATCTAGATTATCCAAGATAATTTCTGAAGGAGGCACCAATAATTGTCTTTGTTAATGTTGTGGTTATAGAGTCGCATGCGTTTTTAGTGGTCCACCCCACATTTGTTTTTCCCATGAGCCATATTTTTAGTGCATAATTATATAAAAAGTGAGGTGTTTCAAAAACGCGCATATCCTAGTATGGTAGAAATGCCTGTTTTATCCTCCTTTATGCCTATATGGAACTCCTTTACAGTTTTATATTTCTGCACTAAGCAATATTATTTATGGAAATGTATGGAAAAATATCTTGAACCTGGAATATATGTTGCATTATGAGTCACTTTATGTACTTTGTGTGTATTATTAAATGTGTTTTATAGGAAAAATCTCACACTAACCCATGGTCATGAATTAAGGATACAAATTTCAAATCACTGATGTACAGACCAAGATATTATCTTTGTTAGTATACACATACTTCCAATTAAGTAAAAAATAGAGGAAAAAGATATTTCTCCCCGGAGGGTAGATCTTCTACATGAAAACAATGAATATGCTTCTTCAGAGCCCAAATCAATCTGCATAACCGATAAAAGAAGCCATTTAAGAGCATGTATAGTGTCTAATATGTCTGTTTTCGCCTCCACATCACCAAGCATGTATTAGGTGCTCAGAAATGTCTGTAGAAAAGAGCTTGATATCAACAAATTCAACTCCACTTGCATGGATTTATCATTACCAATAAAAATAAAGATAATTCTAAATTGAAGATCTGACTTAGGAGAGAGCAATAGATTCAGAAAATTTTATACTGGCATGGTCTCTTTACCAGATGCTTTACTCTCCAGTGGGTCAAAAAATGACATGAAATCAAAACAAAAAAATACATGTATGGTAAAATGCTAACCTACTGTTGAATCTAAATGGTGGCTATATTGGTGATTATTGTACTATTTTTAAAAAGTTTCTGAATGTGTAAGCACTTTCACAATAAACAATTGGGATAAAACAGATACCGTTGCTGTGTATCATAAAAGAAATATTATTCTCAAAAACTTTATAGACCCTCACAGATTATAAAAGTCATTTTCAAACTTTGTATTATTTAGTTTAAACCATCCTGTCTGACCTATCTTTTCACGTGTGGTTCCAATCTCTTTAATTGTAGTTTAGCATTGTGGCTTCTGATATTCAGTATGGTAGAAATGCCCCTAAAGACATCTATATTCCCATAGTTCAAATTCTCTGGGAAGACTGGAAATTCACTCTTTCCTGAAGAGTAAGAATGTGAATCTTCCATCACAGAGCAGACTGCCCGCCATGCTTTTATTGCACTCTGGTGCTTTACACCGGTGTCCTGTGATTATTTGTGAGTCACTTCATGAGTCTTTATTTAATCTCACAAATCTATACTGTAAACTTTTCAGACAAGGATTGTCTTAAGTCTTCAATACCTTTTTACTTACCTGTGAATCAAAAATGCAGCCATTTAGGCTATATCATGTCATTTTGATTTTGATTGATTTTCAAAAATTATCTATGCACCCTTCTAAGTTATCCAGTAATAATTGGATTGAAATATCCCTGTAGGCAGGAAATGTTGCCTTCCAGGTTCCTAGCACAGTGCCTTATACACAATAGGTACTTATTAAATACTCTTTGAATCTGATGTGAGAAGTGGCTCATATGCTTTGCAGATACTTTGCATTCTGTTATTATAGCACCTGTTTCATAGCCTTTGTGAGCCCTTCCTTCTAAAAATGTCCCAAATCTCAGAGAGATTTTAGGTTCAGATAGTGGGCCAGGTTGTTGGGCTTGGTCCTGGAGGCTTATCTCAAATCTGCAGTAGCAATCAGATGAATTGACATATCACACCCAGTTGAGAACTCTGGGGACGTTTTTCAGGCCTTCAAGTTGCAGAATGAGAGAGCAGACTCTTGTTTGCAGGTGTATTGTTTTGGAGATCCCAGAGCTGATAAAAGTCATTTTTTCTCCTTCTATTTCCCCATATTTTTTTTACCGATGTATAGGTGACCATGTTATTCTTAATAGATACTTTTTCCTCTTTGTCGAAATAATTAAAAAGGAAAGTCTTAGTTATTTGGCTCATTATTAAATTTTCTACTTAGTTTTCTGTTTAATCTCTTTTTATGACATTTTGGGTCCTTCCATTTAAGAAACTGCAATAAATGAAGGAAAGGAATGAAACAGATAAACTTGAATTAGCTGTCTTCCTTGATAATGTTTAGAAAGAACCACATGCCAATGCCCTAATTAACAAACGTGAAGTGTGGTGGGTAGTTTATAGTTCAAACAGTATTGTCTATACTCTTTTTAATCTACCAGGTTTTATAGGAAGATGGTACAAAGATTTGATGGTTATATAGTTACACAGATTTAATTCTATGAACATAAAAAATTGATTATCCTGGGGACATTAAAAACTGTTTTTATTGATTGACTATTTTACTTGCATAAATGGTAGTACTTATAAGCAGCTGCACATTTTACTGTTAGTATCTTAAAGTTCTTAAATTGTAGGCATAAATGTTTCATTTTAATTGTGAATTTCCATTCTTTCACCCAATTATCAAGAAGATAATATACAGAGTACTTTACTTCCTATGGGTACCAAGGTGATAAAGTTGCTATCCACACTCAACTCTCAAGAAAACTTCTTTCTTGTTCCCCTTTGTTACTTTTTCTCTTCCTTTTTAAAAAGATGAATATTTGCTCTAAAATAATTGAATCAATGGAGCTACTGTAATATCCTCGCAGAATCTAAACTAGATTATTCTAGACATTGGAGTAGTTTACATACCAGAAAATTCTATTCTTCAGAATATAAAGTAGTGAGGTAACAGATTCTTTAAGAAAGCTTTCTTGGAATGATATCCTTGGAGCTGGAGGATATCTGGGAGGCATTCTCATATCTAGACTCCTGGATTTTACAGGTTAGGAGAACCAAACCATACACATCTGGTTGGTATCTTCTCATCAACTAGAAATCCCGTCTTCAGAATCCTTGTCATTGATAGCTGCCATTATAGTTTTATTGTTGATTTGAATATTTAGTGTTGAATATTGATTTTGGAAGGAACTGCTAGTTGCCAACAAATATCCCTTCTTCTTTTTTCTTTAATAACAGAATATCAATTTTATTTAGGGCATCCATGCACCCAAATAAAATACTATAATTGCTAGTACATTCACAACTAATATGGTCATGTAACTAAATTTTGTCCAGTAACCAGAAAAATTTTTGAAGAACTTACAAGAATTTTCCTTACAGGTAGATGATTGAGCTGCGAATTGTGCTGGCTTGTGTTTCCACTCTTAATCCTTCTTTTTGCTGCCTGGCTGGAGACTCAAGTAGCTCTCTTGGACCAAGTGGTGATCTTAAAGATGAAAATGCCATTCTACAATAGTGAAGGAAAAAGATAGAAGAAGCCTTTGGCTTTAATTGATGACTATAGAACAGCTATACCAGCCCTGAATTGCTAATTAGGATTTTTTTCCTGTGAGTCAGAAATGAACTTCTCTTTTATTTGAGCTATTAATGTTTTTATTTTCCTCTCACATATAGTTGAGCCAATTTTGATAGAGTGATTCTAAGAGAAGTGGTGTTTCAGCAGATGAGGGAAGTGTTGAAATGAACACTGGGCATAATCTCAGTAATTTTCAGAAATTCATAATATTGGAAGAGTCATTTAATTTCTATAGGTCTCACTTTTCTTATTTGAAAAATAGAGGCAATGATAATAGCCTTCATTACTTCTAATAGTGAAATTATGTATAAATTTATGGAAGAATGTAAAATACTCTTTATATGCAGTATGTTTTCCATTAATAATATTCCCTTGATCTAAAGCAGGGTATCTTAACCCAAAGTCCATGAATTTCTTGAGGTTTTATGAAAAATTGTACTTGTAGGTATAATTTTTTTCTTAGGAAGAAGGTCCATTAAATCCTCAACAGACTCCAGATATCAGAGACAGTATCCATAATGGGAACATGATATTTATCTAGAGAAAGGCCTTTTCTATTGTGCAGTAGCTAAAATGAAACATTATTTGAAATGCCCCCTTCGACATCATAATCAACAGTTAATAGCTGTCTCTGAATGTCTAAACTTGACAGACCCTTCAATTTCTTATTTCAAACACCTCTTCCTTCCCAAAACATTTTTTAAAGTACCAACTAG
>NW_012151952.1:4852804-4869680 GCF_000956105.1 Propithecus coquereli | reverse complement strand
CAACAAAAAAATACCTATATCCCTTATGACTATAGATACAAAAATTCTCAATAAAATCCTAGCAAACCAAATTCAGCTGCATATCAAAAAATAACCCACTGTGACCAAGTGGGCTTCATCCCAGAAAAACATACACAATGGTTCAACATACACAAATCTATAAATGTGATTCACCACATAAATAGAAGCAAAAACAAAGACCATATGATCCTCTCAATAGATGCAGAAAAAGCATTTGACAAAATTCACCACCCTTTTATGCTAACTCTTAAAAAATATGTATAGGTGGCATATACCTCAAAATGATAAAAGTCATATATGACAAACCCGCAGCCAACATCATACTGAATGGGGAAAAACTGAAAGCATTCCCATATAGAACTGGGACCAGACAAGGTTTCCCACTGTCACCACTTCTATTCAACGTAGTGCTGGAAGTTTTAGCCAGAGCAATCACGCAAGAGAAGGAAACCATGAGTATTCAAATGGGCAATGAAGAGGTCAAACTATCACTCTTTGCTGACAATATTATCTTATATCTAGAAACCCTAAAGAGTGTGCCAAGAGACTCCTGGAATTGATAAATAAATTCAGCAAAGTCTGAGGTTACAAAATCAATGTAAATCAATAGCATTCCTGTACACCAACAACAGTCAAGCTGAGAATCAAATCAAAGACTCAAACCCTTTCACAATAGCAACAAAGAAAATAAAATATTTAGTAATATATGTGACCAAGGAGGTGAAAAACCTCTACAGGGAGAACTATGAAACTCTGAGGAAGGAAATCACAGAGGATGTAAACAAATGGAAAAACATATCATGCTCATGGATCGGTAGAATCAACATTGTTAAAATGTCTATGCTACTCAAAATAATTTATGAATTCAATGCGATCCACATTAAAATATCAATGTCATTTTTCAAAGATCTAGAAAAAATAATTCTACACTTCCTATGAAAGCAGAAAAGACCCCAAATAACCAAGGCAACCTAAGCAAAAAGAACAAATTGGGAGGCTTCACTTTACCAGACTTCAAGCTATACTACAAGACTATAGTAACCAAAACAGCATGTACTGGCACAAGAACAGAGACATGGAACAACAAATCAGAACAGATAACCCAGATATAAAACCAACCTCATATTGCCATCTGATCTTTGACAAAGCAGACAAAAACATACACGGGGGGAAAGAATCCCTATTCAATAAATGGTGCTGGGAAAGTTGAATAGCCATATGTAGAAGACTGAAACAGGATTTGCACCTCTCACCACTCACAAAATTTAATTTGCAATGGTTAACAGATTTAAACCTAAGGCATGAAACTGTATGAATTCCTGAAGAAGAAGTAGCAAAAAATCTTATAGATATCAGCCTTGGCAAAGAATTTATGAAGAGGACCCCAAAGGCAATCACGACAATAACAAAAATAAACAAATGAGACCTGATTAAATTAAAAAGCTTCTAGGCAGCCAAGGAAACAATCAATAGAGTGAATAGACAACCTACAGAATGGGAGAAAATATTTGTATGCTATCTATCCAATGAAGGGCTAATAACCAGAATCTACAAAGAACTCAAGCAAATCACCAAGAAAACATCAAACAATCCCATTAAAAAGTGGGCCAGTTGGGCGTGGTAGCTGGATACCTGTAATCCTAGCAATCTGGTAGGCTAAGGCGGGAGGATCACTTGAGGTCAGGAGTTCAAGACCAGCCTGAGCAAGATTGAGACCGAGTCTCTACTAAAAATAGAAAAGATTAGCTGGGCAACTAAAAATAGAAACAAAAAAAATTAGCCAGGCACTGTGGCCAGCACCTGTAGTCCCAGCTACTTGGGAGGCTGAGGTAGGAGGATTGCTTGAGCCCAAGAGTTTGAGGTTGTTGTGAGCCATGGCCCTCACTCTAGTCCAGGCAACAGAGAGAGATTCTGTCTCAAAAAAAAAAAAGTGGGCAAAAGACATCAACAGAAGCTTTTCAAAAGAAGATAGACTAATGGTCAATAAACATATGAAAAAATGCTCAATATCTCTAATCATCAGAGAAATGCAAAGCAAAGCCACATTGATATACCGCCTAACTCTGGTGAGGATGGCTTTTATCAAAAATCCCAAAACAAATGTGTAGATGTAGAGAGAAAGTAACACTTATGCACTGTTGGTGGGACGGCAAACTAGTACAATCTCTATGGAAAGTAGTATGGAAATACCTCAAAAAACTAAAAGTAGACCTACCATTTGATCCAGCAATCCCATTATTGGGTATTTACCCAAAGGCAAAAAGGTCATCTTATCAAAAAGACTTGCAGTCCAATGTTTACTGCAGCATGATTCACAATTGCAGTAATGTGGGATCAACCCAAGTGTCCATCAATACATGACTTGATTAATAAAATGTGGTATATGTATACCATGGAGTACTACTCAGCCATAAAAAATGGTGAAGTAATACCTTTTATAACAACCTGGATGGAACTGGAGACCATTCTTCTACATGACGTATCCCAAGAATGAAAAAACAAACACTACATGTACTCACTATTAAATTGGAACCAATCGATCAACAGTCATGTGCACATATGGTAGTAAAACTCAATGGAAATCAAGCAGGTGTGTGGGGGGTAAATTCACACCTACTGGTACAATGCACACTATCCAGGTGATGACACACTTATAACTTTGACTCAAACTGTACAAAAGCAATTCATGTAACCAATATGTTTATATCCCCATAATATTCTGAAATTTAAAAAAATGAAGTGAAATAAAATAAAATGCTAACTTGAATCACCTTCCTTCTGAGGCCCATTAACTGTAGCGTTTTAGATTTGCCCTGTTTTCACCCCTAAATATACTTATTGTAAGTATTCTTGTTCCTTTTTGAGTCAATGATTAGCTAGATTTCTCAAAATGTTAATTTTGCTTCTTATGTCATCATTCTTTAAAGTTTAGCCAAATAAAAGGTAAATAAAAATATAAAATTATACATTGACAGTTACTTTATTTTAACAGTTTGAAAATAATATTATTCTATTGTGTTCTTGCCGCTTCTTTCTGATGGGAATTCTGCTTTTAGTCTAATCGTTATTTCTTTGTAGATAGTTTGCCTTTTCTCTATGGTTGCTTTTAAGATTTTTTTCTCCTTCTTGGATATTCTCTGGTATACTAATGTGAAGCTTTGTTTTCATTGAAACTTTTCAACATTCAGTATGTTTCTTTTTTTTCTGAAGATATCGTTTGATCTAATTCATTCTTAAATGGGACCTAATTTAACATTTAATCTTCCATTGACATTTTTTCTTTAATTTTTTCTATTGAAGTATAATTTATATGTACCAAAATACACAAATATTACATGTATGGTTTGACGAGTCTTCGCAAACGTATCTATACCTGTGTTAGCGTCATGCCTGTCAACATACAGTGCATTTCCATCTTTACAGAAACTTCCCTCATGTCCCACTTTTTCAAGTCCACTTCATTCCACATGCAATGTATAGATATTTTAAATTGTACTCTCTGCTTTTTTATTTCTGTAATGAATTTAAGTATTTTATTATTTCCTTCAGATATTTCTATGATTTCTAGTTCTTTGTATGCCAGTTAATAACTGCAACTTCAGTTTGCTCCCTGTGATGATAGTCATTGTATGACGTATTCTTGGCAGATTTTGTGTTAACTGTGGCAGACCCACGTGTTCAGGATGGCAGACGTATCTCTTTATAGAAAGTCTGTCCCTGGTTGTCTGGTGGCTAGGAAAAAGTAAAAGGAAAAAAAAAGTCTTAATTAATTTCTGCTGGGTCTCAAATGGATTTTTAGGGTTTGTCTAGTTTTTGTGTTCACATTTCACCTTGGGATTACTGGACTGCAACCAGGAAGTGTAAATTTGTACTTTACATCTATGCAGATTGCAGTTAAATTTGTTAGCAGAGTATACCCTCTGGTGCTAGTTTTCTGTTCCTGATATAGCAAATTACCACAAACTTAGTGGCTTAAATCAGCACAAATTTATTATCATTCTGAACGTCAGGAATCTAAAATGAATTGTAGGGACTGAGTTCCTGTGGAGGTTTTAGGGGAGAATTGTTTTCTTACCTTTTTAAACTTCTAGAGGCCATCTGTTTTCCTCAGCTTGTAGCCTCTTCCTCTGTACTAAAAGCCAGAAGCAGAGCATCTTCAAATCTCACCCCATCACCTCCTATTTCAGTTGTCATGTTGCCTTCTATACTGGTGTCTTTGGTCCTCCCATCTTTTTCTTATAAGGACCCTTGGTGGCCTGGTGTGGTGGCTCATGCCTGTAATCCTAGCACTCTGGGAGGCCAAGTTGGGAGGATCACATGAGGTCAGGAGTTTGAGACCACATTGAGCAAGAGGGAGACCCCATCTCTACTAAAAATAGAAAAAATTAGCCAGGCATGGTGGCATGTGCCTATAAGCCCAGCTACTCAGGAGGCTGAGGCAGGAAGATCGCTTGAGCCCAGGAGTTTGAGGTTGCTGTGAGCTAGGCTGATGCCACGCCACTTTAGCCCGGGCAACAGAGTGAGACCCTGTCTCAAAAAAAAGACCCTTGTGATTACATTGGGCCCACCCACATAATCTAGGGTAACCTCCCCATGTTAAGATTTTTAAGTTAGTCACGTCCTCAAAGCCCCTTTCACCATGTAATGTACAGATTGAGCAACCCTAATCTGAAAACCTGAAATCCAAAATGCTCTGAAATCTTAAACTTTTTGAGCCTTGAGTATCAGCTCAGATTCCCCACCCCCTACATACACAAAACAACAGATTGTCCACATGAATGGGTGAGATAATGACACTTTTCTTTTCTGATGGTTCAGTGTACACAAACTTTTGTTTCAGGCACAAAATTATTTAAAGTATTGTATAAAATTGCCTTCAGGCTATGTGTATAAGGTATACAAAAAACATAAATAAATTTCCTACTTAGACTTGGATTCCATCCCCAAGATATCTTGTTATATATGTGCAAATATTACAAAATCAAAAAAAAAAAAATCAAAGTCTAAAACACTTCTGGCCCCAAGCATTTTGGATAAGGGATACTTGATCTGTACTATATTCACAGTTTCTGGGGATTAGGACTTGGGCATTTGGGGGGAGGCATTATTTAGCCTACCACACCTCCTTTCTCTAAATTTTAGAGATAACACACTTCTTTAGCACTTGTGTATACTGGGGGGATGGAGTTTTACTATCCATCTCTCACATGGTACGGATCTTCTAGTATGCCAGCTTTAAGCAGGGGTTTTAAAGTTTTTTGTTTCATGCCTCATCTGTCCCTACAGTCTATTAAAATTCATTCACTAGCCCCCAGAGGTGCTTTCTTGCACAACTCCAGAAAGTGCATTCATGCTAGACAGTATATGAATGGCACCTCCTAGAGATGTGCAGTGTGACATCCCAGCCAGCAATCAGGGCTCATATCATTGTGCCCTCCACCATCTTAACCTTACTAGTCTGTCTTGACACTTTTTCGTTGTTTTTTTTAACAAGCTCAGCTATATAAATGTGTTCACAAATAATAGTGATATTTTTCTTTCCTCCTTTTAGCTAGCATTTTTGTGACTATAAAAGGAGGAGGCTTAATCCACCACATTGCTAAAACATCACTTTCCTTTCACAGATGAAGAATGAGCTTTCCAGATAAGTGAGCTGACTTATCTGAGGACATTTGACTAATAAATGACCAGATCAGGTAGAATTTTGGTGTCCTGACTCTGAGACAAAAGCTTTTTTTGTAAATCTTAATAACCATGTTGGTATTATTATTATTATTTATTTCATTTCTGATATTTATTATTGAATTGCCAAATTATGCAAGAACCTGATGAATACCGTTTTTTTGCATTGCCCTGAAACTGCAACACATATACAAAAAAGAATTCATTAATTCTTGAGACATTTATTGAGCTATATTACTGAGCTAGATGCTAAGTTTACAAAACTGAATGAGACTGATATCTGCCTTGAGGAGGTCAAAGTCTAAAAGATGAAACAGGTGCACAAACAGGTAATTACAATGCAGGGTGCCTGAGTGTCATATAAACTCAAAGGAGACATAGTTGAGTTGTCTGGAGGGCGAGACTGGTTGAAGGGGGAGGAGAGAGAATGAGTTCAGGAATGCTTCATCTGAAATACTTATTGGGTTGATGGATGGATAAGACAGAGGAATGCGTAGATGGATACTTATGTGACAAAGCAGACATAGTAAAATATTAATTGTAGAATCTAAATAGGAGGTACATGGTTTTTCACTGTGCAGGTCTTTCAACTGTTCTCTATGTTTGAAAAATTTTATAATAAAAGGTTGAGAAAGAATCATCTTCATCTTTATTATAGCTATCATTCACTGAGTGCTTAGTGTGCCAGGCATTTTTAAGAGCTTTACATGATTTAACTCATCTAATTCCCGTATCATCTGTAAGATAAGCACTATCATTATCCCCATTTTATAGAAAGTCAGGCACAGAGAAGTTAAGTAAGTTGTTCAAGCTCATACAGTTAATAACTGGAGAATATTGGATACCAGGCTGTCTGACTCCAGAATTTTCACTCTTAACTTTGCCAGTTGGAGCTACCTCCAAAATATTGGAAGGATTTTCTTGATAAAGGGGGTAGGGATGAGGAAGCATTACAGGCAAAAGAGAGAATGTAATCGCATGGAGGGGAAAAATAGCATGGGTTTTTCAAGGAAGAGGAACAAATCCTGGCTGACGAATGGAATATAAAGTGCAAATCAGTGAGCAAGGGAGGTCATTGAGACGGGGACTTTATAAGAATGGGTAGTGTTTGGCTGTACCAGGTAGACAGTTGATAGGGATCCACTGAAAGATTTGAAAAAAGATGATGTGTTGAGATTTCTATTTTGAAATGGATTTCAACTAGGACTTTCATTTTTTATTTATTTGCAGGTGAAAAATGCTACAACAAAATAGAACAGTTTAGAGATCAATAAATGGTACAAGTAAAAATGCCTGGAAGGAACTCTTTGCTTCCTTAATACAGAGTGCATTCTGCAGAAGTCGAAAATGACCCTAATCTGAGAAGTATAGTATTTTTAGAATTAGTAGATACAAAGAAGGATGCCTCATTTTTCAATTTAAGACATTAATAAGTAGACTGATTTCCGGGTTTATCTTGGCAATTTTCCTCTTCAAAAAGAAAGAAAGTTTGTATTTTTCTCCTATCTTCATGTTTTCTGTATCTTATAACTCTCGTGAATAGATTGATTAGTTGTTATCTGCCTCTGTTTCTGAGAAAACTTCAGAAAGCTTATATTTCCTGAATGCATTCATTGCTACCACTATCATATTGCATGAGAGATTTCAGTGAGTGAATTGAGATCCTTAAAAAAAAAGAAGAAATTGAGAGATGAGTTAATTTTACAGATTATTGAGATTTAACAATATCTAAGTATTTTGTAACTATCATTGTATAAATCGATTCAATTAAGGTTCCTCAATATATACCAAGACTACTCAGTGATAGGCTACTAGAGAAAGTTATATTTGCATGACCTCAAAGTATCCGCCAAATATCACTGACTAGTTGAAAAAGTAAAATGGTACCTGTACATTTATAACAGAAATCTGAGGATCAAACTTAATATCATCAACAGGACAAACTAACAATACCTGCCTCCTAGTGTAATATGCTGAAGATACAGTGTCACCTCTAAATAGTATTCTTGACAAAAATTTTGAATTAATCACAAAAAACCAATCAGAATCATTCAAATTGAGTGACACTCTATAAAACAATGAGCCTAGGTTATTTAATAATGTCAGTGTCATAAAAGACAATAAAAGATGGGGGGACTGTTTCTATGGAAGGAATGCATGCCACAAAAAACACTGTATGGTCCTTGATTGGATCTAGGGTCAGAGAAACAGGAAGAAAAGAAAAACAAAAACCTACCTAGTTATAAAGGACACTATTGGATGAATTGGGCAAATTTGAGTGTAGACTACACAGTAAATGGTAGTTTTGTAGCATTGTTGAATTGCTTGCATTGGTACAGTGTGTCATAGTTATGTAGATGAATGCTGTTAGTTTTTGGAAAAAACATTTGGTGTATTCTTGGGAGAATTCTTTTTTTTTTTTTATTTCAGGATATTATGGGGGTACAGATGTTTAAGTTATGTATGTTGCCCTTGCCCCGCCCCCAAGTTCGAGTTTCAAGTGTGTCCATCCCTCGGATGGTGTGCATCGCACTCTTTGTGTATGCATATACCCTCCTCCTTCCCTCCGTCCCCTCCTCCTCCCTCCCCGCTCCCCGCTGCCTGATTAGGAGAATTCCTTACATAGAAAGTGTCATTATATCTGCTACTTCCTCTCGAAGGACTTTAAAAATGAGTATTACAGAGAGAGAAGGAAGGAGGGGAGCTCAGGAGGGGAGAGAGAGTACATTGGTTCTAGGTCAAATGCCAAAAGCATAGGGGTATTCACTGCACCTTTCTTTCAACTTTTTTGTAAGTTTTCAAAAAAAAAAAAAAATTAGGGAAAGGGGAATCCAGAAGGTCAAGTTGAAATTGAATCGTCTGTAGTCTTATCCAAAGTTAGTATATTTTATATGTTATTTTAGATCAATCCTGCCCAACAATTCCAAGGTTAATACATATGCTTTGTTTTATAGCAGCCTATTTTAAATTTGCAAACCTAGGTAAATATATCACACAGCCTAAGGGTGGACATATACTTTAAAGTTGCACATGATTATGTAGCCGTGTCGCATACATTACATGAAGTTCATGAAGTTTAGAATTAAAGGTTGATTTCCCTATAGCTGACCTTTGCTTTCAATGTTATCATCATATAGATGAAAGAGAGTAGAAAGGTATGAATTTAGGTAGAGGGTTTCTCTGAATAGAGCTTTTAAAATTTCTGCCTAAAGAGACACTTGAACTCTGCCTTAAACTCTGACTTACATGTATTCTAAAATTAAGCTTTTCCTCTGTATCTGGGAATCAGCTGGGGAAAAAACATTTACCCAGTTTCTCAAAGCATGTAGGAAGAAAAGTGGGCATCTTGTTCCTATTTTCACTCCATAAAATATATGTAACGACAGGTTTTGCCCATTCTAAACAGACACTTTTTTTCTAATGTAACACTATGGTAGTCTTAACAAATATAGAACATTTTAGATTTAGCTTTGTTTCTGCCAGTTTTCCTCATTTGGACACTTCCTTTCTCATTTTGTTCCATCTGCAGTGTGTCTAAGGGGAGACAGTTTCCCTTTAAGAAACAAAGGTTATCTGTGACTCCCCTGATGTAAAAGCCTGAACAAGGCTTTTTGTAGTTGATGGAAGAAATGCCAAAGAATAAAATGAAAAGCCCCTGCCATCTACCTAGCGCCTGCACTCCCTGGAGCCAACAAAAGAGCTCAGTGCCAGAGCCGAAGAGTCCATGGAGCACCACATTAGTGAAAAAGCAGATTATAAATAATAATGACCTTAGTGGATGATGAGAAATGCAGTAAAGTTTTTCTGAGCCAGACAGGATGATGTAGGGGATACAATACAAATTCATAAAGTCTGGAAGGGAAGCAGATGCTGAGAGATTCAATTTCTCTCTCCAATAATTTAAATTGACAATGAATTTAGTAGGTGCTCAATAAATATTTGTTGAATGAGTAAGTAAACAAAAGCGGTCTAACAACTGATTTCCTAATGAAAGTTCATGAACTGAAATGTGTTTGCATTAAATCCCAACTCTATGTTAAAACTGTATGTATTTCAGGAGTAAAATCAGAATCCTTATAGAGGAACATGTAAAACGCTGGTCATCTATTTAGGAACAATCACAGAGATAGAAAAAAATTAGATATATGGAATTACATGGAGCTTGATTTATCCAGGAGTTGTGTTCATTGCGACGGTAGGAGGTTGTGGGATGGGAGGGCAAGAGAGGCTGGATTGAGATTAATTTTTCATAGTGCTATTTGATTTTGTGAGAAGCAGACTTCTGGTGAGCAGAGGGCCATGTTGGCTATGTGTTCTGACTTGACTGTTTTTACTTAGTGATCATGCCGCTAATCATTTGTTCTAAGGCTCATGTTTGTTTGCATTGATAGACTTGGAATTAAAGGACTTTCTTGGCTTTTGAACTAGCTTGTTGTGCTGAATATGGTAATTTTTGTGAAAGCATACTGAAAAGTCTAAAATAACTTCCAAGGCAAAACAGTTTAGTATAGCTACTGCAGCTATATTTAGAACAACACCATTTATACTTGGTCGGTTTTTAATCTCAGCAGTCAGTTCTTAGGGATTGTAACTATAAGAACCCCAGCACCCTTCCCTTGGGCCAGGGTTTCTTAAATGTGGCGCTGTTGATAATTCTTTGTTGTGGGTGCCGTCCTGTGCATTGTAGGATGTTTAGCAGCCAGTAGCACAGCCCTCCCTTTCCAGTTGTAACAACCAAAACTTAATCTTTCAAAATTTTCTGTTTTTGTTGGAAGAAAAATCAGAATCAGCTGAGGAGAAGTATTTTTCCTCCCTTCAAAGATGATAAGAAAATTGGCTTGTGTTCTTTAGGCATTATAGTAAGTCAGTTCTACCCCAAAAAGTAAAAAAGAAGTATCACTCATAAAACAATTTGAAAACAATTTGTTCCCTTTCTCTCTCTCTCTCTCTCTCCACACACACACACACACACACACACACACACACACCCCTCAAATTAATAGGCATTTTTTGCTAATAGTGATGACAGATTTCTGAGGAGTTAGCGGTAAATATCAAGGCATACTGAGCTCTTTATCTGGCTCACAGGTCAATTTTATGTCATTTTGACATAATTTTTTAAATGGGCTATTTTCTCCATAGACTTTTAATTTTGTGACCCTGGTCTATGTTGGTCATTGTTATTAGAATCTGATTACCTCCTGGAAAATCAATATGGCCATGCACTTTCTCATGTGTATCAGACTTTTGGCTTACTTCTTGGTTATTTTATTACTGGCTCTACTGCCTTTGGTTGAAAAAGAGAGTCCAGTTGCTATTGCATAGGTTGGTATTCCAGTGGGTGCCTTGGGCAGCAATTTCTGAACCATCCCTTCTTTTGAAATTTTGTTTCCAGCTGGAGAAATGTCACAGTTGTCTCAGCTTTTAACTCTGACTTTTAGTGAGAGATGCAAAGAATAGGAAAATATGAGCACTTTCTAGAAGAAGCAATAAGCAATTGTATGCACATCTGGTGACTTATTGCTGAAGATTCCAAAGCATTTAAAAATATTGATTAAGCTTCAACCTGTTGGGAAATTGTTGCCATAACTTTCATTTTGCCCCTAGATTTGCTGAGGCTTGGAGCTATTCTTGCTGAATCTTGTATTATGGCCAGAAAGAGACCTCAGGAGCCTCATTCCCCAGGTTCTTATTAGCCTTGACAAGAGTGTTGTTAAAATTGCAGACTCCTCACAGTCACAAAGAGATGCAGTTTCTTGCAATTTCAATCCAAAATCTAAAACAATCTCTGTATATATTTTGCCTTCTGAAATAGATTCTGGGATAATATTAACATATCAGGTTCTCCTGTCTTTGAGATAACAATTCCTTTTGTTTGCAGTTACTAATCATGTTCTCTTTTTCCCTTCTCTTTGCTATATTTATTTTGACTTTAATGTAGGCTATGCCTTTAAACAAACAAACAAAAAACTCAGACATTTTCCAGATTTAAAGTTTTATTATGAGCCGCTTCAAATTTTAAATGGTACGTCTCAGGGGAGAAATGTATGAAGAATTGTTGGAAGTTAGAAATTTTTAGTTAGTAATTATCACCTACCATTAGAAACAAGTGCAAATCACATGATGTTAAAGTGAATCTATCACATACCATAATCAAAGATTAATCAAAGTAATTATCAGGCAAACAGGGATTGAATAGAACTTAAAACCAATTAAACTATTTATTTCGACTGTACCACTAAATAAACACTTCAGTATTTTAATTTGCTCCTCTTTTTATTTGCTTCAGCAATATGTTTGCTAATATGACTGAGATGCACAATTGCTATTTAATTAACCTATTTTTGTCAGCACCTCACATGAGCTGTGTGAAGTAGATGTGCTAAAGTCTCAATAATAATGAGCCAGATAAAAATAGCAAACATGAAATTTGTGCTAGTCATTTTACAAGGTATGACGAATTGCAACAATATCCAAAGAAAAAAAGAAACAGGTTACCATATAGAAATTGGATTGAAAATACTTACAAAAACATGTTGAACCATCACAAAATTACTCAAAAGTTTAGTAAATTTTTTTTTAAAAGTATAATTGCACTGTTTTTTTATTCTTCACTTTGCATATTGTTACTATTAACTATTGATAATAAATCTGCTTGGGGCCATATATCTAGTTTGGAATAATTGAGTTGATAATGGGCACAGAAGGGTTTGGTAGCATTTATCTTTTACCAGATCACATATACTTTGAGAGAGCTACATTTCTAGTTATTGAGTAAGGCATCATGAAATCATTGCTCCATTTCCCTTTTTATTCTCTAACACCAGTATCATAACCCTAAAACAGTTTGGGTGATCTTGACCTCAACGACATACATTTTTCCACAAAATATAGCATAACTGACCATGTGAAGAGAAGCTCCACCTTTCTCTACTTTCGGAAAGTAAGATGGAGTGATCCAAGTGAGACATAAAATACTCTTTCCCAACAAAATTCCAGAGCTCTGGTGATTGGCACCATGAAGGCAAAACGTTCCGATTAGACTTTTGGCTCTTCATCCAGACATTTTACTCTCAGGTAGACACAGTTTGTGTACAGTTTAGATAAAAATCATTTTATGCCACACCTTTCTTCTTTTTTCTGCACATTTAAATTTTATTCACACTTACTGAACATGATCCTTCCAGTTCTCTAAAACAGCTGCTTAGTGGCCAATTGATCATGAGCCCCCTAAGGTTACAGAGAATTCTTCACCCTCAAGTTTGGGCCAGTCAAGAAAGCATAACTTTATTTCATCCCCATTACTCAAGTTGTTATTACGAGATGTAAGCACCCTTCTAGTGGAGGGCCACTATGTCATGTCACAAGGGTCCTCAGAGATCTGGACCAAGGCTCTTATTGCACAGATGAGAAAACCGAGACTCAGAAAGGTGAAGTGTCATATTGTAGGTCACCTGTTTTTGCAGCAAGATGAAGGTTAGAATTCATATTTCTGACTTTCTCAGTGTTCTCCCTTCTTTATTACACAGGCTCTTTATCTACTAGCTGTTTACATGTAGTGGAACTTTTAGTAATCACATGGGAGCCTTATTCATAGCCTTTTTTATTGATACAAATATTTGTACATATTTATCAGGTACATGTTATATTTTGGTACATGCATAAACTGTCTAATGATCAAGTCAGGGTATGTGGGATGTCTATCACCTCGAGTATTTATCATTTATTTGGGTTGGGAGCATCTGAAGTCCTCTCTTCTAGCTATTTTGAAATATACAATACATTGTTGTTAACTGTAGTCATGTTACTCTGCTATCGAACATCAGAACTTACATCTTCTATCTAACTGTATTTAATCATAGCCTTTTAATGAATGACCCAGGAGCTCAGTCTCCCTTTTTCTGAAATGGAATGTTTTATATCCATAACCCAGACTCGCTTAACTAAGGTCAAATTTACATAAACAAATGTCTTCGGGGGCCTGCAGGTAGCATGTCTGGGCAAAAGTGAGTGTGGCAACGTTTTGATAAAGTGCAGAACACATGTTCTGTTTAAAAACGTTCTCATTCAAATTCTAAAATCTCTCTGTTGCCAAACCAAGCATGTCCACAGGCTACTAGTTTGTAACTCCTGCCTGCAACACCACGCAGATGGAGCAGAGTGTTCTTTCAGTTATGCAAGCAGAATCCACATCACCAGCTCCTTTTAGAATATTAGATGTCCCGAGTACCCAGCCAAACCCTCTGCGTTTAATGCCCTGAACTTCTAGGAGTCAGTGAAGAAGCACATTCTGGGGGGATGTAAAACGCCCCCATAGAGACCAGCCAATCTCCCCGAAGAATCAATCTGAAAAGAATATACACGCGCACGTCACGTAAAATCCATAGGAAAAATGATGCTGCTGCCTATAACCTTCCTGGGAAATGCTGAGAAACCCTAACAGACAAACCAAATCACAGGGCAAACCCACCATATGTACCGAACAACCAGTGTAATTATATACTGTAGTTGAGGAATTACATAAATTGCCCATTGGGAAAGAAGCCTTAATCTCCACCCCTCCCCTGAAACCTATGAACAGCTGTGTGAGTCTCTGTGTATTTTTGAAAGGTTGAACACATTTGATCGGAGAACCAACTTCATTTCCTAATCAGGTTCGATGTGAGGAGAGCCAGTTAGAGATGTGTGTGATTCTCCCAGTGTGCGTCTTTGATTCATGTGCTAATTATGTCGATCCTTTGGGGAACACAGCCAGGAAGCTGGGTCCTCCTTGATTAATGCTGGCGGAGAGCCATGCAGCGCGCAGCGGAGAGCAGTTCAGCATCTCTAGTCCCAGCTGAGAATATGGTCCCATTATCTCCCAGCTGCCTAAGCAATCCATAAGGGCCTGTTCTGCGTGGATGATCAGTGTAGTGGAAGCAGGGACTTGCTGAGAGCTGAAATCTCTGTTTGATTTGCTGTAACATGTAAAGCGAAACTGGGACATTTTACTTTACAGTCTGTAAGTACCAGGTTTTTCCCCCTTTCTCCCTACAGCTCCATGTGAATGTGACTTTGCAAGCTGCATTTGATTTTCTGTTCCATTGCTCTTTGTTGAATCAAGCTGGTGTGATAGAGTATAATCTGTTTGGAGCTTGCTGTTTCTGTCAGATCTCTTACATAATTGATTCATACAAGGAAATAAGGGGTCTTTCTGAATGCTTTTATAGAAGTTAAAAATCATTGGCTTTGTTTTTAATTTGGGAGCATGGTTACATTATCTGCGGTGCCCAGGGTGATTAGAGGATATATTTATCTTCTTCTGTACCTATGGCTGTTGCAGGAAAAATGTAAGTAACATGAATGTATAGGTGAAGAGATCATCTTACATGCACGTCTGTATAAAAGAAGCTTGTGTCAATATTTCCAAAATTTAAGATAGTTTATTTTGCTGCTCTCTGCTGCCACTGAGAAATACAGAAACAGAAAAGTTTCTCTTGTTTTTCAGTTGTATGCTGTTTAGAAACTTTGCCGGCATGACTATTAGGAATATTTGCAGATATAATTGTATATCTTTTTTATTTATTTTAAGGGACAGCGTTTAAAAACAAAAATCTATGTTTAGTCCATTATCACTTTGAATGCATGACTTTTCAAGAAGTGATGTGAATAAAAAAAGCGAAAAAAAAAAAAAACACTTCAAATCTGGTTTATTCATCTTTTATGTGTCCTTCAATGCCATCTATCAAATTAATATTTGTTATTCATGCAAGATGAATTGATCATAAAAATGCTATTAGAATTTAATATTGTTAATAATGTTTGCATGGTGTCTTTCAAATGATCAATGCCTTAGTGAAATTAAAGATTGTTATCATTCTGGAAAGGGATTTGTGGATTGTTCTGTCTGGGTTTCCCTAACCTAAATATAAATCACACTTTTCTTCGTGGATCAAAAGTAGAAAAATTGAGCTGTTGTAAAAATAGAATTTGAATAAAAGTGGCTTGAACCACTTGAACCATGGCCAGCATTGATGTGGACCAACGTGAACCTAAAATCATTCCGACCTGAAAGGGGGAATTGAAGTTCCCACACAGAGCTTGAGACCATGGAGCCTGAAGATCCCATAATTTCCAGAGTGGAAATAAATTTCCCCGAATAGGCAGTGAGTCTCAAGGCAGAGAGAACCACGGACTGTGAAGTATGGAAGCATCTCACTGGTGAGGACAGAGTATGTTCTCATTAGGTTTGATTGAGAGGAACGAGGCAAGAGAAAGAAGACTCAAAATAGACGGTTGTCTCCACGAACACGGACATTTTCAGAGCTTGAGATTTGGAGGGGAAAAGATCACAAACCGGTAGAGAATGCGTAACATCTGATGAGATGAAGTGAAAGGGGGACGGCTGTGATACCTCAGGGTAGCGAACAGTCCCAGGGCTGTTCTTGCCGAGAGGTCTGTTCTCTGGAAAAAAAGTAAGTGTGTGATCCTGAAATCTGAAATAGCAGCAAGTGGTTTCGATGGTTATATTTACCCTAAAAATGGCCTCATGCCTTCTTCCAAAACTAAGCTGACTTTTGTACGTGACGGTCTCCGAGGTTCCTTAGCTACATTTTAAAATAATTGTTGGTGTTTTTCTGACTAGTGCAAGTACATGATCTTGCCCAAGATGTGATCCTGTTTTCAGATGATGACAAGAACAGAAATAGGGTTAGTCAAGGTCCAATTAATTTTTAACCAAATGTTTGATTTGTTTCTACCTAATTTAGTAAATACTCAGTTTTTTTGAATTCTAGTTTATTTTTGCCAGGTTCTTGAATCCCTTTGTTTGTATTTTACAGGAACTTTTGCCTTCTGTAGAGGAGTATTTTCCTGATGTAGTGAAATTTGCCTTTCGTTCTCCATTCAAACATTTAGAAATTTCAACTCATCTCTTATGATGTTAAACATTTTTGTAGCTGGTCACCACAAAGCTCAGAGAGGTATCTGCAAGATTTATAGTGTGTTCCTATTACTTTAGGAATGTTTTGATTATTTTATAAAATTGGGACACTGTCTCCCTAGTTGTGCTTAATCTGTAGAAAAGGGGATTGAACCCTCCAAGGGATAGTTTAGGGTATGATCTCTTGACAGATGGGAAAGCCAGATGGGTGTTACCTATACCTTCTAAGAGGTACTTTTTTTTTTTTTTTTT
>NW_012151952.1:4848279-4852754 GCF_000956105.1 Propithecus coquereli | reverse complement strand
CCCGGCCAAGAGGTACTTTTAAAGCCATGATGATTTGATTGGTCTTCAAGATAAATTTAAAGTGCTATGAAAGCGAATAAAGGAAAAGTCCTGCATGGTATATGTAAAGATAGTGTATCTCTGTATGTGTTTACATGTGTGCACATCCACCCAACAACCTTGTAAGCAATTCCTGTGCTACCCTAAGTACTATACCCTCTCAATTCCTAGGAGGTGCTGGGGTTGAGCAAAGTGGAAAGAATCCTGTGAACAGGGACACTTCAGGAGAAAGGAAAGCCTCCTGACATGCTGTGTTTTGGGCCCTGGGCAAACTGTTTTCTCTGTCCTCAGAGCTGCTGGGTTAAGCACAAAGGGAACTTTATAACATCCTCAGCAACATTTGTAAGCAGGTCCTCTTTGCACGCAAATTGCACTTGAGCCCTTCTTAACAGGTAGGGACAGCCAATGTGAGGCAAGGAAGGAAGCTCTGTAATCTGATTCCATGGTAAGTTAAAAGGTGAACATGGTTGAATGAAAAAATAATTAATTTAATAGCCCTAATAATTTTGGATAATCTTAAATGCTACCAAGCCTTGACTATGCATTGTCAAAATATATGGTCCATAGGTTATTTCCAGTAACAGTAGGCGCTTTGAGCTAACCTACTTTGAGTTACTGTGCAACCTTTAACAAGCTGCTTCACCTCCCTGTGCCTTGATATCTGCCTGTCAAATGAAGTATGATTTCTAAGATCCTTTATAGATTAGGAAAGTCTGTGATCTCATGACACCTCATTCTAACCTTTTACTCACTCCTAGAAAGTCCTCAAATTGCCCAGGAACGGGGTGAAATATGGTGTAGCTGTCATCCTAAACAATATGTCACTAGGATGTTTTCTTTTTTTCTTCCTCCATTTCTCTATTTCTTTCTTCTTCCCTTTTTTCCTCTTTTCTTCCCTCCCTCCTATTTCTCCTCCCCTCTCCGTTTCTCTCTGTCCTGTCTCTTGTTCTCCTCTCCCTCTACCTCCCTCCCTCCCTTTTTCGTCAGTGAGTTGTTCTCAAATCAAGCTTAACTTTAGAAACTTTAGCAACAAGGTCTGCTCTTTTGCAAAACCTGTTTGTTTACTACTTTTTCTTATGAGAATTCATTGATGTATACATGACATATTGATATACTGCTCTTTTATGTATTACAAATACTTAGCCCTAGGCGTGTGT
Organism: Propithecus coquereli; assembly: GCF_000956105.1. Lineage (NCBI taxonomy): Eukaryota > Metazoa > Chordata > Mammalia > Primates > Indriidae > Propithecus > Propithecus coquereli. The sequence continues at coordinate 4,851,558 of NW_012151952.1, read as the reverse complement.
GTATAGAGAGGACCCAGAAAGTTGTGGGCATGTATGTATGTGTGTATAGATTGCCCATGTAATTTTTGAAGTAAGAGAATTATGTATCTTATATTCTACATTGAAGATAATTAAGCAGGATACATCCTAATGTGTTAAGCTAATGATATTTAATTTAAAAATAAAACAAGAAAATTCACAAATGACAGTTCATTTCAATGTAGCAGGATATTAAAGAGCTTGACTTATAAAATTAGAGGAAAAAAGTAAACCAATTCTCCCCCAAGAAATTATTGTCTTGTTAAACAGTATGGAAAAATAAAAGTCATAAATTATTTCATTAAAAAATATGTACCTGACAATCTAGTCAAGTTAGCAACTTTTTGGAACTTAAGTGAATTAAAAATATTTCATGGAAAATTTTCTTTATGGTATATTTCTTGTAATCTCAAAACCTTTTATTGCTAGATAAGTCTCTTAGTTAAATAAAACAAACAATGAAGTTATTAAACCCACCACGAATGATTTTGGTGCTTCTTGATATGCTCAAACCAAATTGTGAATAAACTTCATTTGAGCATCTTTATTGCAAGTATTGGAAGAAGCTAAATTAATTTCAGAGTTTATATTTGTAGTACAAGGATTATAGTGCTTTCTGTTTTTTTAACTATTAGATGAAATAAAAATACACATTGGCTGGATAGTTGGGATGGCACAAAAATTGCAGGCTAATAGTGTACTTTACAGCTGAAAATATATACACTGAAAACTTTTTTTAACATCAAGTATACTCTAAGATGGATGAAAAGTGGCCATTTGATGACAGTAATCACTTATATTGGCTCATCTTCTTTCAGATCAGGTAGTGTTATGATAGCTTTTAAATATTAGTTGGAATATTCATTTTTTTCTCAGTTTTTACCATTAGAAAATCTCTTTATATGTGTCTTACTATTCTGGAGTTTGAGTGTTAATGTTATTCGTTATTGAACTTGTAGACTGTATTTGATGCGATCCATGCAGAGTATAAAGTTAATTCTCCAAATCTCATAAAACTGGGTAGATATCCTGGCTTTTTAGGCAGCAGGTCTGTTGTAAGTAGAATCAGTAATGTGAAATAATTCCTCTATTTTATAGTCGCGCATCCTTCTAGAACCAAAATGATTTTATACTTACGGACCATTTCAATGCAAAATATTTACTGGTGACAGATAACATTTGATAATTTGCGGCTCTCAAATCCTTGATTATAAAGTTACCAGGCGGCTTCAGGGGCACTGCTTTTGGTTTTAATCTAGTACCTCTGATGACTTGAGAGGTTCAATTCAATATGATTTAGTTAATAGCTCTAGTGGTTTATCAGACTCTTGTATTGTGTAATTAAAAAGATAAAACTGTAATCAGATATAGACATGGCTCCTGGTTTTTGTACATGTTTTCACATATCTTTGCCTCTCTTCCAAAGTAGGAATATCCGTCCTTCTGCACTTTAGCATGAAATTTTCTCTGTGTTTCAAGGGAGGAATGGGATGATTTAATACTGAGAGGAGCGTATCAGAAGAAGCTGCAAAGGAATAAAATGTTTCTTATGGTTAGATATAAAATGCAGAGCTACACATTCTGAAGATATGACAGAATTTAGAGAGGCTGACTGTGCCAGGCATTTGGCAAAGGGGACTAAAGGAGACAGATTTAAGGTTTTCCAGAAGGAAACCCTATATCAGTGGATAGAAATTTGAGTGCCCTGCAAGCAAGCAAGCAAAAAAAAAAAAAAAAAAATGTAAATAAGGAAGTAGAAAAATGAGTGTATTGTGGTTAGAAGAGATGTGGCTTCGTGTTGCAAAGGAAAATTGTGGTGAGTGAGTGAAATATATCAAGTGTGAGGGCACTGGGATGAATTCCAAAATAGTTGGCATAGGTATTGCTAAGTTTCTGTGAAATGATTAAGAAATTTGGATCAATGAAGAGATGCAGAGAAAAAGGAGTGCCGTTGGCTCTTGACTGTACTGGCTGACAAGTTTTAAAAACGTAATTATCTTAAACGAAGTGGATATATTATGGCACCAGGGATTGTGTTATTTGAATGAGGATTTCTGGACTAGTGTGTGGAGATTTTCCGTCTAGTTTGGCAGATGTTGATAAGCAACTATCTATGGAAACTGTGTGGCCATTTATACAGGTTCCTAGTAAATTGCCTAGATCCTCCTCCCAATTTTTGTGTTTCTGATCCACCCCACCCTCCATTTATCTGTATTATCCCAAATAGTCCCAGGAGAGATGGGATGGGAAGACTGAGTTTCAAGAGGTCAATTTTATTAAATAACTTCAACTGTCCAGGAAGTAAATTTAAAGTTCTTACTATATGGTGTATTGTGGCACAATACTGAATGATTTCTGGAAATCATATCACTTCACTTTTCCTCTACCAAGCATCGTATTGAGAGTAATATGTTTAGGTCTCCCAAGCATTTAGATAAATCACCAAGTCTGTTGTACACGAGCCTCTCAGTGAGTCCTGTCACTAATTAAACACAGTCATTTGCAAGAACTTCACTTCCGAGCTGGTTAGAATTCAATGCATATTCGTGTGCCTTTCAGATTGGTAAAGCTGCTTACACACAGGCATAATACTTGACATCAGGAGTGAAAACAACCACTGTCTCCCAGAAGAGAACAAATCATGTGTTCAAACATGGTCTCTGGCATCTTTATGACGTGTGTGTTAAGTGTGAATCTGGTAATTTAAGGTGTGTGACTCCTACTCCCTTCCAGCTGTCTGGCTGTGTGCTTAGCGAGAAGAATAGCAACAGATTTAGACTGACACGATCCTTCCCTCGAGTCCCCCCTTCCCCTACCTCTCCCTGCAGGAATCCACAAGGGTATTCAGTTGATTGCTGTTGTTAACCTCTCTTGTAGTATTATATTTCTTGTTGAAAGTACTTTTTGTGGCATGTGAGTATATTTAAGAGATGTGAAAGCTTTAAAAATGACTTTACTTTTAAACTTTCTTACCTAAATTATTAGGAAAACAGTTTCTTAGGCTTGCGTGCGTGTGTGTGTGTGTGTGTGTGTGTGTGTACATCTGAAATCTTTACAAATCTTTACTGTTCATCCAGGGCTATGATTGAATGATACATCCGTTATAATGACACATTGGGATTTTGTTTTTCAAATCATTTTCATAATACGTGAATAATATTTAAGATGTTCATTCATGTAAAGTGATAGACTGAAATAATTCATTTGAGAAACATTTTATTTGAGAAACATTCTTGATTTTGTACATGACAGTATTCAATC
>NW_012151952.1:4845491-4847434 GCF_000956105.1 Propithecus coquereli | reverse complement strand
GGCCCTGCCATAGGTTATCCTGTGTCCTAGGATAACACTCTAGCCAATGAGGAAACAGTCAGTCATGGACTTTTAGGTCTAGAAGTGATCTACAGATTGTCTTGTCTGTTCCTCTTCTAATAGGTCCAGAGGCTTTCCCACGACAGGATGGTCATCCTGCAGTGTGACTAGGAATGGAACGTAGGATTTCCAGAGCCCCACGTGGTGCTCTTTCCCTGGCAAGCAAGTCATTTCTGCATTTCTCTTCAGATTCTATGCCTGTCCCATGAAGCTAGAACTCTGTTGAGAGCCAAACAACCCAAAAGAAAAGACTTACAGAAACCAGACTGCAGATATGAAGAGTGAGGTAGACCGGTTGTCATACAGTAGGGAGTCCACAGGGTCTGTTCAGAACAGCACATGAGTGTCCTCTTAAATGTTGTTGCTGTGTAGGATTGTGGGGCCAATGTTGCCATATCTCACAAATTTTAAATATTGCTATTTATTTTTTAAATGTTTGAAAACTAAACACATCTATCAAATCCATACACATCCAGTTTTCAACCTCTATGGTAAGTTATTTGGGGAATCTCTCATAGGTGGGGAAGAAAACAAGGAATTCACAAGGAGTTGAAGTGGCACATACTTTACCTAAAAGGGAGGAAAGAACATTAGTGCTTTCTGTGTATTTTTAGAGAGGAACCTAAGGGGAAAATGAAGCAAAGCATGTTGGGATTCCTACGAGGCTTTCTTTTAGACCTTAATATGTCTTATTGATTGTAACCATGTAAAGGTCAAATTACAGATATAAGTATGAAGTTAAAGACACGGAATTCAAAAAATAAATATATTTTGCTATAACTAAGCAATTCAGTTTAATTGTTACTGGGTTTACTAACATGTTTAATGTTTTTATTTTAAATTGGGCCCTAAAGTTGTCAATCATGATTTACGCTACTGTTGAAAGGGATAGATTGGTGATTATTTCCTTTTATTCCTTTTTTTAAAAAAATTTTTTTCTATAGATACTGATTAATCAAGCAAGTAGGGGAAATCGGTTGATTTCATCACACTCAAGGGATAGAAAAAAGAGATAGAAACTTGTTTTTGACCACAAGACACATCCTAAATTCTATTTAGTTTTACACTAGGCATTTTAGAATTTGTATCTGATAAAGGAATAAGTAACACAATGCTTTGGTGTTTCAGCATAGTCATTTTTCTCGTGTGCCTGCGCTGCTGACAGAATCACCAGGTAGGCCCATCTCCAGGACCAGTGGCCTCTGTTCATTCATTCATTTAAGTATTTTTCATTAAATCCCAAGTATTTACCTCATGCTGTTCTAGGGTGCAGGAATACAAAATGAATAAAACAAACGAAATATTCACTGCCCTTGTGAAAGTATGTGCATTCTACTATGATATATAGCTGTGAAGAAAGGAAAGGACTAGTTCTCCAGGCCACCTTTGGGATCTGGGGTGGCTTTTCTCTCTTTTCACTACTTCTCTTTGCCCTATTGGCTCTTTTCTCCAGCTGAATGTACTTCTATGGCATTTAAGTTGATCCCATAGAGGCCCGATGAAGTAGAGGAATGAAACAGTTTTTCAGATATCTTTGTGAACCCAAAATTATGTGGGCCTAAAATAGCTAAGGCACTAACTGAAGCGAACTCTTGCTTGTTTGAGGGTAGGATTTTGTAATTAGGCCACCAAGCTACTAAGGCAGGTCTCTGCTTCATTCTGCTTTGATGAGCAAAGTTGTACCTCTACCTACCCAACAAGTCACTCATTTCTTAGGTGTTTTCCTTTCTACCTGCCTTAAATGATTCTTGACCAAATTGACTATTTTGAAACCCATTTATAACTCTCTAAATGTGAGTATAGCCATCCCTTTCCAGGACATGGTCTTAAGTAGAGTTGAATTAATATGTGGGGAAACATTTTGAGCTTTTTGGAACAAGATG
>NW_012151952.1:4843100-4844871 GCF_000956105.1 Propithecus coquereli | reverse complement strand
GGTATATTACATTACCTACCAGTACAATACAAGCTCTTTACTTTCTATAGTCTCTAGAAACATCACCTTCTAATGCAAAGTCACAGCATGCTTCAAATTGATGTAGCATTTTAAAGTTAAAAATCTATACGCAGTATTAACAAGGTGGTTACATTTTCCACGGAGACTCTAACAAATGATGTAGTCTTAAATATCAATTGATCTAGAATATCCCTCAGCCTGACATCAATATTAAGGCTTCAGCATAGCTCTCACATGAGAAATGATGTTTCAAACTTCGGATTACAATTAATTTAGCAATACAATATGTATTATCTCATATTACATTTCTTTTCTCCTGTTAATTTGACTTAATGGCTGTTAGTAATAAGAAATTTATTATTTCAGTGGCCCGAGAGTCCAAACATTAGGTAGTGACACTAGAAGAAAAATGGGTTGAACGGTACTTCTTGAACATCAGTGTGTGAAGTGTGGGTTCTTGATTCTGTAGGACTGTGTGGGGCTTAGGATTCTGAGTTGGTGATTAGCTCCCATGTGATGTCAGTCCTGGAGTCTGCAGATGGCACTTGAGTAATAAGGACAAAGACCATTCAAAATTTCTTGTTCAGCCCACATTTATTTTTTTTAACTAAGAAATTTCTTGGGTATCCGTTTTCATCTTTTTCTCACTGCATTGCTATTTGAAATCAGAAAAGGAAATGTACTAGATTGATAATTCTACCCACCTGTCAAGTGAAAAGTTTGCGTCTCATTTTGTATTACACTACTTTGTGTCCTAAATCTTTGCTTTCTGACCTAAATTGATCTGGTATATCGTTCCCTGATATCAAAGCCTTGTGATTATTTAAAAACAAGAGAAATGAGAGATTTTGACTGTTTTCGCTAGGATAGTTTCTTTCTCCAGAATCTAGGAGTGGAGGTGTATACTGGAGACAAAACAGATCTGCTCCTAAGGGAATATTCTGGAGTACTATGAACGATATTCTTGTTTATCTGTTTCTTATTCTGTGGTTTATAAAAATGAAATGTGGGCTCTTCGAATATATGCATTCTCTAGTTTCCCTGTACACTGTTTATTTCCCCTTAGTAACATTGCATATTACATTGCTGCTGTTGGTGACAACTCTCAGGAAAGCAAGAAAAAAAACTTTTCTCCATTGGTGACATGATGACAGCTGTCATGGGAATGGGGAAAGATAGAGCAATTTTTCAGAGTCCATCAAATGAAGGTACATTCAATGCTGTAACTTAATGAAAGTTGCTTCATTGTGACATGTGTCAGAGACTTTGGTGATGCAAGTGTGGAAGGATCTTTTCTGAAAGATTTATGCCTCCAATCTGGATTTGAGCTGGAGGGACACGACCTTGGCTTTGAACTTACAAAATGTTACCCTCTGTAATAAAATCCAGAGTCAGTGTGAAGAGGTTTTCATATCAGGAAGGCAACAGAGAGTAAACAAGAATGCAGGATTTCTCTCTGAGATGTACAAATGTCATGGCCAGGTAAGTCTCCTTAGCTTTATGTTACCCAGAATCCTCAGATAATAGGTGCATATTTAAGTAGTCTTCTGGGTACTTAAAATCAAAATAAATGACTAACTTTTTCAATGTTCATAAAAATAATGCTTGTCTTATAAATACATACAAATAATCATTTTTTCTCATTTGATATTTCTGTTACAAAACCTACTGTGAATGTATGCATAGTGGAAAAGATTGGAAAAAATCAAAATGGAAATTGTCAACCAAATCTTTTGCTAAACAGCTTTAT
>NW_012151952.1:4841634-4842544 GCF_000956105.1 Propithecus coquereli | reverse complement strand
CTGCAAAGATTAAAGACATGAATACCAGGTGGAAAGTTAAATTATTTATTCTGTAAAAAGTAAAACAAAGACTTTGACCTTTCTGCTTATTGAGAGCAAGACACATGCAACTTGAATAAGGGGTATTTACAAACTAGTTTAGCTAGCACAATGGAAAAAAAAATCTAACTGAATCTCAGCTCAGCCTTCTGGAGGCTTACAATATTTTCATGGCAAGATAGGAAATGGTGGGGAAATTTTGCCAGCTAGTCTGTAAAATCCAAAGGTTGCAGATGCAAAAAGGTATCAAGCTGGAATTTTCTCATCCCTGAGAGTTCCAGTCAGGATAATAAAATGTAGAGCATACTCATGTTGGAATTAGATCTTCACTGTGTAGCATTGAATAGGATGACCTGGATAAGAGCGCCTATTAGAGAGGAGGCTGAATCAATGCACTGGGGATAGTGATGTTATTCATGCAGTATGCACCTTGGAAGACTGTTTGGATTGCATTTGATTACCACTCCTGTGTATTTGATGTTTTGCAAGTATTCTGTGGGGACCGCCTTTTCTTTTTCCAATTGAATATAGGTAAGAAAAAGGATATAAACATGTTAGTGCTCTGAAAGGAAAAAATAAAGACACAGATATTTCTGCAAAAGTTATCCTCCTTGATCTGAATCATAAAGGCAGTGTGAAAATACCAACAGACGGAATATTTTTACATATATTGTCTGTGAGTTTTTAGTCAGCTGAAGATGTTTTAAAATTTGTATATGTCTGTGAAAGACATAGATATGAACTTTATTTAATGTGTGCCAGAATCAAAGTATTTTATTTAAAATGCAAGATATTGCCATACCTTTATTGTACATCCTTTCTTACTATAATATTGTTGAACACAAAGTATAAAGATACAATAGTTTACTTT
>NW_012151952.1:4839406-4839914 GCF_000956105.1 Propithecus coquereli | reverse complement strand
GTGTAGAAGTGTCTTTAAAGATGTTGGTATCTTAAATGAGAAATGCTGTTGGAGAGATAAATTCATCACACTACTTATTTTATCTTTGAAAATAGTGTAAACTCTCAAAGCCTTGCCCCATCTGGAAAACACCTTATCTATTTAATATCAAGAATTGAGTCTGGGTATTGCTTGTATTCCTTCCTGCTCTTTTCTCGAGGATGACTTTAAATAGGAATAACATGCTCATTTTTTAAAGACGATTTTGTCAATTTGTCTTCTGAGATCTCATCACCCCAAAGATGCCCTTCCTTCTTCAACTTCAACAAAAATAGAGAAAGTTTATCGGTATTCCTGATGACACATCTCCCCTCACAGTTGGATACTCTATGCTCCCCTTTTAAATCTGCCCCAGTTCTTTCTGAAGCTGTCTCTTTCTGATGCAGGAGTTCCTGCTTTTCCTGTCTCCAAATATGTGTCTCTTTATGGTGTCTCCCCTCAGTTCTAGGTTTCAGTTTTGAATTCTCTT
>NW_012151952.1:4838745-4839356 GCF_000956105.1 Propithecus coquereli | reverse complement strand
ATACTGTGTACTGTAGTGACTTGTTATTTATAATCCCACCCACTCTTTAACAAATTTTACCCATGCCTATAACTATGGTTCTCTCCGCTACCAGCTCCCAAGCCCTTTTCCCCTCCCCACCCTCTCCTTCCCCTCCACCTTCTTAGTTCTCTTATTTAAACTTATTCACAGTGAGCACTGAGAATACTTTGGTTCAGTACCTGGTAGAGTTCATACAGTTAAGAGAAGTAACAGAAGCTCCTATTTCTACAGGGTATCCAATAGTTTCAACTAGGCCCTATGGCAAGTTTAAAGGAAATGTTTTTCTGTATGGCTAAAATTTTACTGATTGGAAAACAAATATCAAAAAATAGCCATCCCTACCATCTGTAATTGTTAAAAATCAAAGTTGTCAAAATAGTTGATTAATAAATGAAATATAGTATTTTAAAGCACCAAAGTTGAAAACTTACTGCTTTATACATAGGTAACTTGAAGAAAAAGAATTCAAGAATAAATACATTCCACTCTCAAAAAAATCTTGATTTACCAAAACAGATAGGGAATTCAGAATAATTATTACTTGCAAAACAACAGCTGTTTACTTTTTAAAAGAGTAACTATAGCAGTCT
>NW_012151952.1:4828062-4837265 GCF_000956105.1 Propithecus coquereli | reverse complement strand
AAGGGTGTGTTTTTGAAAAATCTCCTTCAAAGAGCAAGCCCACTGTTTTGCTGTTAGTGCCAAGCAAGGACAAGTAGATGTTCTGAGTCACAAAGAAATGCAGTAGATGAAATACCAGATTGCCACCGTGGTGCACATGAAACCTCATTTTCTTTAGAAAACTGTCCAAAGGGCTCTCAAATAGGCAGGGATTTAAGGGTGAAGCAATTCAGACCCACATGTACTACCATATCACTCAAAGGTGACTTTATATATCAGAGAAACTTTCAAAAACTATCCAGATCTATGGGTAAATTTCAAATCTACAAAGTTCAACTGGATGGAAAGTTTACTCAACTGCATTCTTTCATCCCTGTTTTTAAGCCTAATCCTACTGCTTTTAGGCAGGCTCAGAGTTATAGAGCTAAAATCATGATTGTACTTCCCCAACGACTGGTGGTGATATTTGATTTCATAAGCTGAGACCAATTTTTATTTAACTCACTATTTTTAAAGAGCTTGACCTGAAAGTCAATGTCATATGCTGAATATATTAAATTAATGTTCTTAAATATATATCATAGAAACAGTTGACCCCATTGAGTTGAGGCCATATCAAAGTAGTACATTGAGTTTCTGATTCCTGAAAAAAAAATATGAATATATTTTCAAGATCTCAAAGCCTAGCAATTTTTCTAGGTCAGCGAAAATAGTTTGTTCTTTCTCTATTTCAGAAGTTTCACATTTGATGTCAAGTAGATGTTGTAGAACATAATGTTGAAGAGTCCAGTCTCTAGAATACTATCATACAGTGTAGATCTTGGCTCTGGTGCTTGGTCAATGTGACCCTGAAAAAGTTGGGATGCTGTCTCACAGACATATAATATTAAATTACAGAGGCCCTTGTGAATTCATTAGGACAGAAAGTATAGTCTGGAGTTGGTAGATCTGAGATAATGCCTGGGAAGTGTAAAGAATAATATCAGAGTATAAATTCCAAGATTTAAGGCTGTGGAATACTGAGAGTTCTTGCACTTGTGAGAGAGCTATGTCTATAATTTCTCCATTGGTCGTGAGGATACTTAATGCTGCCTTTTGAGTTGTAGCTATTCAGATCAATTGTTCATCTGCACCTTGCCTCATATTTCTCTCTAGATGTGAAGATTTTGCTTATATCTAATGAAGAGTATTTACTCTACAAATTATTTGGCATGGGTGTCATCTTGAAGCTGACTAAGACACTTCTAGCGGAATTTGATACTTTCTGACTCACGAAATCAGATTCGTCCTTAGTTCTGGCTACCCCCTAACATTTGGGAAGTTCCCTGATCTCAGGGACCAAGATCATGAGAATGTTTAGAAAGATGAATTTCAAGAATTGCCACCCATACATACATTTATCCACCCATCATAGACATTCAGCCCAGTTATTTATCCTCCTGCAGAAGTGAGCAAGCTCAGCAGAAAGTAAATGGACGTGCATCTCCACTAGCACTCCTCCACTAGCAGACTCCCTTCCTTCCTCCCATCTTCTCTCCATGAGTACATGTTAAATTGTGTCTTCCTCCCAGCCCTGGATTCATGTGTTGAAGGCCTAAACCCAAGTATATCAGAATATGACTTTATTTGGAAATAGGGTTGTTACAGATGTATGTAATGAGTTAAAATGAGATCATACAGGAGGGTGGATCCCTAATCCAATATGCCTGATGTTCTTATGAAAAGGGGAAATTTGGACACAAATAGACACACAAGGAGAATGGCATGTGAACATTGCCGTTATTCTGCCACAAGCCAAGGAACTAGCAGAAGCTACATAGAAACAGACCTTTTCCTAGTGCCTTCAAAGGGAACATGGCCCTACTGTCACCTCCATCTCATGCTTCTAGCCTCCAGAATTTTGAGACAATACATTTCTCTTGTTTAAGTCAGTTTGTGTTACTGTGTTACAGCAGCAGCCCTAGTAAACTAATGTAGTAAATTATGAGATTAATCCTCTCCCCAACATTATATAAACTATTCAACTTAGAAACATATTTTGGATATTTTTCTGTGTCAATAAATACGTTTCTGTGTTATTTCTAGTAGTTTTCAAATTTTTCAAATTTAAAAAAGTTCACACCTAATTTTTGCCCATATGCATGTATTTTACATATTTCTAATTCTGATATGCTTATACATATATATATACACACCATTTTTCTGTAATTTATTATTTAATATTTTATAAACATATTCTGTTTTTATATTATCTTTATGGACTATTTTGACTCACCACACAATATCCTATCAAATATTATTGATGTAACTGCTCCCCATTATGGAACATTTAGTTTCCTTTTGTAAGCTATTGGAATTTATTCTATATTACCTATGACTATTCTAACCATAAGAAGAATAGGTCAAAGGTTATGAAATTTTGTTGATTTTCTGTAATTATTTCCATAAGGATTATCTGTAAGTAAGATAATAGTGAAATTGACTAATTTAAGATGGCAATTTATTGTTGTAATTAGCATAAACCAGCTGTATAGAAAACAGTAATACAGGGATACAAGTCAATTCTAATGCTAAACTTTAGTAATCAGAATGGTAGTTTTCTGAGTATATGACTTTATCCAGTGAATACTTTAACCTCAGCTTGCCCCATACCTGCAACATAATGCTTTTGTCTTTAGAATCTCTGTCAAGGCACTAACTTTTCTTCCGACATGTGTCTTGGAAAAAAATTAGATTTTTCTTGGTTCGCCAACTTCATTACTTTCTTCTTAATCTCCACCTAAGATAATAATCTTGAGAACAAAAGTATTTGGAAACGCCCCCAGATATAAATCCCCAAAGAGATTCAATATAAGAAGTCCACGTTATTTACACTTGGAAAACAAACTTTGACTTTTTGTCCTTTACCACGTAGGCTTGATGCAAAAATCAATGGGGTGTTCTGTTTTTGTGAATTTAATTTCTTTTTATCTTTTTCACAATAAAGGAAAACATATGAAATTAATGTTATAAGTAAACAGATGCCTAAGCTTTGTTCCCTAATGCTGAACATCTACATACTTCAAAGGCTATATAGAATCTTTGAGACAAAGTGGTATTTTTTTTTCCTTCTAATACCTGATATTCCAGGATAGGAATCAGTTTGCTTCAAGAAATGCTATTTTGCATACTATAAATTGCCACAGATCATGCAAAACTTACAGGTTTAGAGCTAGGAGATTACTCAGACTTATTCTACTATGTTTCTTGCAGATTCAGTAACATATATTGAGAGAATGTCTTCAAAAAATATAGATCATTTAGTAAAAATCAACATGGCAGAGGAAGAGATAATATGGCATAATCTGCATCATCAGTGTGTGTATCAGCAAGTATTTTTTCAGCTAAACTAATAGATGATTAGAAAAATTGAGATCTGTAAGACCCATCCAAAGAGGAAAGCATAAAATACTAGCCGTACGATTTCTTTGCCTCCATTTTGGGGGTTTATTTCCTTTTCTGATTAGTAACGAACTTGAAGATAGGTGTGGCTGTATGTTAAAATGCACCTAACATTTGATTGCACGGAGTTGCATCATGTTCCTTGGCACCACTCAGTTGAGTCTCCAAACAGCTAGTTTGCAGGCACCTGTCTCATGGGCACTGAATATTAATTTCTCTTGAAACAAAACAGAAAGCAGTTAACTGAGAGAGCAAAGGTGTGTAGTTATAGAGCAGAAAGGAGAAAAAGAGTGTGAGGGACAGAATTTTATTTGTTCTGCTTCTACTCCAGGTACTGGATATCTACTGCCTACTATTGTAGACAGTCTCTTTCAAAAAATGGAAGTGTTTTAGTATGATTTCTCCATTGTCTGTAGAAATTATAATATGGATAATTTTAGACATAATATATAGAAGTATAGTTAAATAATCAATTTCATAAGCATAATCTAATAACTAATTGCGAGTAAAAAAGATTCCAGGTCAATTACAAAGAAAAGTACAACTTTTTTATAACAATGTTTTATGTATTTCTTTTGTCTTGATCCAAGGTTTATTAAAGAATTTTTACTCTGTGCTTATTTAACTTTTCTGTTTATATGCCCATTAACAGAGAGGAGAGAGGTGAAAAGAAGAAAGGAGGAAGACGGGAAATAGCCAATATTTTCGATTAATGATTGTACCTGTAATGATATATTGGAGATTGCAGAAATATTGAAACAATAAATTAGGATTTTAAAGCATCTGCTTTGCATATGAGGAAACTGAGGCTTGTGAAATTTCTTGACTCATTGTATATCTGGAACTTGAATCTATGCCTCTGTTTCCTGGTCCAGTCTTTGAGCTTTCTAGAGCTATCTTCTGGGATTCAGGGCCAGATTTAGAATGCTTCAGAAATTATTTGTTTGTACACTTAAACTCACTTGAGTTTTCAGAAATTTGAAGTAAAATGCCTTTACCTTAGCTGTTCCAATTGCACATGGCAACTTTGACTGATAGCTGTTGGAGATAAGGAGGTTTGGGTGTTCTAGGGCACTTTCCTTAGTTGTTTTGTTTTTTTCTGGAATGAAGTGAGGGTATAATATATAAACGATATTAAATCATATAGTCATTTATGTATTCATTACTTTCCTCTGCCAACACAGCTTCTCAGTTTACTATTATTAACCTTATTTTGCAAATAAGTCAGGAGAAAAACACTTTAGTCCATATGGAGGAATCAGGCGGGATTGGTAGGATGGATATAGAATTCCCAAAACACTTAGCATAGCTTCCTTCTCCCTAAAACAGGTACAGTAGAAGGTAAACTTTGGAATTTTAATACTATTCACTGTTCATGACACTGTTTATCCTGCATTTGTCACGTATAATTTTCCTGAGATACCTGACATAACCTCTCTAAGACATTTGGTTTAAAATTAATTGGCAGACAGTGGCAGAGGGTAGAGTCACTTAAATTTGCTGAAGCAAGCACAGTGGCACCTACCAGATTACCTGTCAGATTGTTCTCAGACTGCCAACGGCAAAAATATGTGCTGAGGGAGGCTGTGCTGGTGCCACTGAGTTGGAGGCCTCTTTCAACTCTTAATTAGCTCACAATGAGTGGAGACGCCATCTTGACTGGCTCTCCGGGATACCATGAGGCAGGGCCACTGACCTTGGCAACTCTAATATCTATCTCTGTAGAATTGAGTTGAGAAACTAAAAGGAACTGCACGGGTGTTTCCAGGTATTTTAAACCAGCAATGTGGAGACTGCATGTAGGTCATTAAAACTAACTACCAGCATATACGGTGACCTGGTGCAGGACACACACTCTGCAGGTATCAACCTACCTTGCGGTCAGTAACGCGGTGACCCTTGCCATTTAATGCCACTTTAACGACATTATTTTTATTTTTAGCCTGAGCATAAACATCCAGGTTAAATTATGCAGGGAGTAGCTCATGATAAGATCAGTAAGGATGCTAGAAGTAAGACTGAGTGTGAAATAGCTATAGCCAGCCGGCCTCTAAGCCATCAGTCTTATCTCCTGGATAAATAGGAAGCTTGCAATTACATTTTGAGAATCTCTAATAGACAGATAACCAAAACAGGCCTTCCATAGACTCAGGTTAAAAGGCTTGATTGTAAGATGTGATTTAAGGCCAAAGGAAGAAAAGTAGCAAAGAAAGAATAGTAGAGGACAGCAGACAGAATCTCAGTAATGAACTAGCACCAAAAAAGAATATCAACAAGAAATAATCTCCCAAGCACAGGACTTAAGCTTCTGCATTTTCTTTCTATTCCTAACAGTGTGCCTAGCAACAGCTGATATAGTACAAATTTCACTGAATGTCAGATTGAGAGCTCCAGAAGGTTTATTTCTGCAGGAGATTAAGGTACAAATATTTCTAGATTCATTTCAGTGTGGCAAGATCAACTCACAGCATGAGGCTTCTGTCATCATAGAGATGCTCTGTGCATTTTGTCTTCATTCATAAATGAATTGGCAAAATTGCCTCTTGAGTCAAATGGAAGAAGTCAAAATCTTGTAGTGTTAGGTGTCCTGGGGAGTGAGTGGCATGTTTCTTGGCCTGGATAGTAGGTCAGGATTCGGGAAGGGAACTCAATATTCTCTGTGGAACTGGGAGATTGGAAAACACCTGACCATGCCTGTGTTGTATCAGTGATGGCCTCGAAAAGACACATTTCCACCCCTTCTGTTATCACTGTAGTGAACATGCCTTAAGAAAGCTGGAGTAGGAGTTTGAGGTTGCTGTGAGCTAGGCTGACGCCACGACACTCTAGCCCAGGCAACAGAGTGAGACTCTGTCTCAAAAAAAAAAAAAAAAAAAAAAGAGCTGAAGTAGAAGTCATAGCACTAACACAGGTTAATTTTATGAAAGGTCACCATCAGATTATGCACATGGACATGTAGGATGCACCAAGATAAATCTTGACAATTTATTTTAGTCCCCAATTGCTCTGGGAAACTTATTTTTTGTCAGTTACAGAAAAATATACAGCTCACTGGCTACCATTAGTTTGAAAAATAAGGGAGAATATATTTCGGCCTGAAAGGACTAGGACTCTAATGATGTTGCAGCTGTAATAAAGAGCTAAGCACCTAAACTTATGTTTCGAAGAGTTACTGGGTGAAGACAGAACTGTTCACTTAAAGCAGTCAGATTCAGAAGCAACCTTTTAAAATAAAACCCAGAGGAAAACCATTTAATAAACAAATAATAAGGCATGCTGGAGAGGCAGTTGTGGGAGTCCAAGTGTAATCAAGTGTTTCTGTCTTAGTGCTGTGTTCCACTCAGCCAGAGCCCTGGGGCACCTGGGATTTGGGCCCTGAGAGGGGATAATAGAGAGTAAGGGTTTAGCTCTGGACTTCGCCATGCATTTATCTTTGGAGATACCATGGTCCAACTGGAGCTCACAGACTTCACAGCTTCATCGATTTCAGCTTCAGAAGGGATAACAGGAAGCCAAAACAAGGCAATTCCATTGCTCCAATCACTACCACCTCAGTCCTCTTTCCTTGGTAGGCATTTAAATGTTGCAGAGAGTTCATGGGACAGACAGAATAAGAAATCCTTTTGCTATGTTAACAAATGTTCCAAGACTGTGTTAAGGATTAGAATGGGGTTCTCTGTATTAGTCAATACTTCCATTACCTATACACATTGAGTATTTAAGAAGTGGTTTGTGGAGAAGAGGGCAGAGTTTTTTATGAGATGATTTTTATTGAATTGCATAGAATGGTTCAAGAGGAAATACTCAGTAAGCACTTAAAATCTGGGACCTTGAATTCCAGGGAAAGGTACAATTAGAGATAGAGTGAAGAGTCAAATGCTTAGGGAAGGTACCTGAGCTCACCAGAGTGTATGTGGGAGCCAAGGATTGTGTATGACCTGGAGCGGTTTTACATCTAGAGGATAGTGAAACAAAGTCGGCTTTCATTTCTCTCATGTGCAGAGAGAATTTATTAACAACCTGGTTTCTCATGATCTGTCCAAAGGTCCACAGATCCCCAAGAAACTTTTCCTTCTTTTCATAGGGACATACAGATTAAGGCAAGCCAAAGAAGGCAAAAAGGGAAAAAAATGTGAAGAGAAAATGCTAGTGGAGAGCAAGCAGAATCTGCCAGCTCCCTTTTATTCCAGAGGTCTGTAGAGCATGTCGTACGGTTTTGTGTTGATTCCTTAAGAACCAGACAAAGGTATCACTTAATGGAGAACCTTATCAATAGAGAAATGCTGTGGTTTTTTGAGGTCTGATGCAATACTTTGAGTAGAGAAGGATGTCAGCTGGAAAATCCAAAATGTGAGGTGGATGGCAGAAGAAGAAAAGCGGATGTACATGGGTGCATACATATGTGTATGTATAAGCATGTGTGTGTTTGAGCGTGTGTAGGCCTACACATGCACTCACACACAAACACACAATTTTCTTTCTTATTATTCCTCCGTGGTGATAACGGATCAAGATGGTTTGTAATGCCCACATATTCAAACAGATACCTAAAATTATGTTACCGCAGCAGTGAGAGGAACGGCTTGCACCATGTGTAAATCTTACCAATCCTTGAGGATCCTTACTTTGAAATGATCATGAAAATGTTTTTGAAAAAAAATGACCTAATTATTTTCTTTAATAGAAATAGCAGAAGGACTACCATACAACATCGGTTTATTAGGCATATGAAGGTTTTGAGTAATGCAGAAGAGAAAATGAATACCTTCGCTGATGGGGATGTGCAGGAATGTGTTTTTCATTTAATAACTGTATAGACCTTTTACAACTTTTCTTCCAACTCAGTTTCTATTACAGGATTATGCATAATGTATTGTGAGTAACCAACTTTAACTGGAATTACTGGATTTCAATAGCGTTTTGTAGGTCTTTTATTTCTTTAGTTATTAATAGAATCCCTCATTTGCAACCTAAACATTGCTGTAGTCTTAGAGAGGCAATAAAGCATCAGAGAGGAAATAAAAATGGGCTAAAATGGATATTCAGAATGTGTTGCTACCTGATTCATTATTTAAAACAAGATATCCTTTCCTTTACTGTCACTCTATTAAAGAGAATGATTTTATCAATATATAAAGTTGGGGTTAAAACCTACTTAAAGTTAACTGAATCCTAAGATAAGTGAGGCCAGTGTACAGGAGCACCGAGCCTGACTTAAACGGAGTCGTATATCTAAGCCCCAGTGGGTTAAAATACATGGTACTTTTACAAGCGTAACACTTCAAAAAGCAAGAACATTCAGGTGTTTGTTTTTGTTTTTTTATTTCAGCATATTATGGGGGTACAGATGTTTAGGTTACGCATGTTGCCCTTGCCCCCCCTGCCCCTCTAAGTCCGAGTTACAAATATGTCCATTCCATTCAGGTGTTTTTGTAAAAACCAATGGAATAGGGTTTTAAGAATCTTGGAAATCAGGGAAAATTCCAGAAGGCTCTGAGAACAAATTACAATAGTTCTGACTTTTAAAGGAAAGGTTAAAGAATAAATTCTGAAAAATACAAATGCCACCAGAAACATTTATCTGCTCTTGTAAATTAGGGAACATAGTTTCGGTACCTACCATGTGCAAGACATACTGCCGAGCATGTTGTGGGGGAAACAAAAGTTTAAAAAATGTGGACTGGCCAGGCGCGGTGGCTCACGCCTGTAATCCTAGCACTCTAGGAGGCCGAGGCATGTGGATCGCTCAAGGTCAGGAGTTCAAGACCAGCCTGAACAAGAGC
>NW_012151952.1:4786607-4827876 GCF_000956105.1 Propithecus coquereli | reverse complement strand
AAAAAAAAAAAAAAAAAAAATGTGGACTGTACTTAACCTCAAAGAGTGTACATCCTAATAAAGGAACTATATGCAATTATGATATAAATTGGGATTTGACAAGGAACAGAGGAAAGATACAGAAAAGGTGCTTTATTATTCAGAGTAGAAGTGGTAACTGATCTGTGGGCATCTGGATAAGTTGGCTGTTTGGAAGGTGACAATTGAGCTGGGTCTCAAAGAGGTGATTTCATTTTAAAAGGTGGGCACGGAGTGAAGAAAACTGTCAAAACAAACCTATGTAGGCAGTAAAATATGCAGCAGTTTCATGCATGGGAAAACTGATTTGACTGAAGCACAGTTGTATGCCAGGGAGATTGGGAGATGTGGCTGGAAAAGTCAGTAGAATTTGAATGGAGGTGGTCTCATGAGGAAGATGAATTGGTGAAGCGCTGAGTGGACATCTGGAGCCTGGGGTTTCAGTCTTGTCTCTGTCACTCAGTCACTGCATGTTCTGGAGAATCATTTGACCTCCTCAGGATGTACGTTTCTCACCTGGAAAATGATACCGCCCGATCTGAGACTACTGTGTCATCTCACAGTGATTCTATACAGCAAGTGTTTCTTCCAGGTTTGGGGAAGATCACCAAGTTATTGGTTAAATACCACATGAAGTCGTTGACTCGAATTTAGGAACCATATTTTATAAAAATTCTTGTATCTCTAAAGAGAAGAACCCTACTCAGTCTGGGAAGATGCCCGCATTATGAGAGACAGGAGAACTGAAAATTCCCACAGGAATAGTGGATTAGATTTGTACATCCCAACTAAAATTCATCCTGGGGCATATGCTGTTTACAGTGTTATATCTCCATAGGTTTTTGTCTGTTTTTATTATTTTTCATAGCTCATGTAGTTAACTACACATATTAAATATGAAATACCCGATTTCAAATCAAAAGTGAAATGTACAATTTTGAATCAAAGGTTTAGTTTATTATATCTCAAACAAGAAGCAGTACGTTAATCAAAGTATGCGCCTAACCTCTCAACATAGTTTTGCCATCTTAACAGTAGCTGGTTTATGCCAGCAGTGAAGAAGCCTGGAGAGTGAGTGAATGGCAAAGAAATCACAAAAGGCGTTTTCCACAGCTTGTTGAGAATCGAATGTTTTTCCTTGCCAGAAGTGGTCCAAAACTTGGAAGAAGTGGTAGTCAGTTGGTGCAAGGTCTGGTGAATATGGTGGATGACAGGAGTTACTAAGTCCACCTGCTGTAGTTTGAGCAACATTGTTTGTGCAACACGTGTTCAAGTGTCGTCTTGCAAGAGGATTGGCCTGAATCTAGCGACCAATCTTGGCTACTTAATCACAAACATCCTCATCATTTTGTCCAGTTGGTTGCAGTAGACATCTGTTGTAATCGACTGACCAGCTTTCATGAAGCTGTAGTGGATAATACCAGCGCTGGACCACCAAACAGATACCATTAGCTTTTTTTCATGAATGTTCTATTTTGGACTGTGTTCCGGCACTTGATCTTTACCCAACCATTGTGCTGAATGCTTGTGATTGTCAAAGGGAATCCATTTTTCATCACACATAACAATACGGTGTATGGTTTGCTTTTATGTCGTGATAGCAAAGAAAGGCAAGCTACGAGAGGATTTCTCTTTTGACAATCATTTGATTCATGCAGAACCCATCTATCCAGCTGCTTTACCTTGCTGATTTGTTTCAAATGGCCCAATATTGTTGGAATAGTAACATCAAACTTTGCTGCTAATTCACATGTAGGTTGAGATGGATCCACTTCCACTACAGCTTTCAGCTCATCATTATCCACCTTGGTCTCAGGTCGTCCACATGGCTCATTTTCAATATTAAAATCACCAGAACAGAACTTCTCAAACCATCAATGTACTGTAAGTTCATTAGCCCCATCTTTCCCAGACACTTTGTTGATATTTCAAGCTGTCTGCGCTGCATTGGTTCTGCGACGGAACTCATATTCAAAAATAACACAGATTTTTGACTTATCCACGGTTTCAGAAAAATTGCTCTAAAAAAGTTTTGAAAGATAATCACAAGCCAAAATTTGTGTTTGAAAGACTGAGGATGCACCTTCACAATAAAAATAAAACAAATGTCAAAGTGAAATGTCAGTGATGTCTATCAACTGTCAAACTTAGTACTTAAGGAAATCAGACATTTCATACTTAATAACCTAATAGTAAATATTTTTTATTGTATAGGCCATATGATCTTTGTCTCACTACTTGCCTCTGCCATCTTATCACAAAAGCAGTTATAGACAATGCTGAAATGAGGAGTGATGGCTGTATTCCAAAATTATTTACAAAAACAGATGTTAGGCTTTAGCCCTTAGGCTTTGGGATTTAGTCTTTAGGCCATAATTTGTAAGGGATTTGTCCAAATCCCATAGTATGGGCTTCCGCCCTTAGGCCATAGTTTGCCAATCCTTGTGACAGGTGACAGACATGTCCCAAAATGAGATCTGAGCAACTTTTGTCCCATGGGATGCTCATGCATGAAAAATAAATCTGGGAAACACCACTCAGAATACCTCTCTTCTTAGACACTTACATGCCATGTCATCTTATTTAAGGCTCTAAGACATCTTACAATAAAGTGATCTATGTTGGTTAACTCAGTTTTCCCAAATAGATACGACCTTGAATTTTTTTTTATCATATTAACTTTTAGACATATTTGGATATCTGCAATTTAGGAACAAATTTGCAAACTGATAATTTGTATATCTATTCAGATTATCGTATGCATACTTTTAAATGCCTGATCAACTCACAAACTCTTGTCCACAAAGGTAGCCAAGGGAAATACAAACCTCCTTAAATAGTTCTGAGTAACTTTCTGATTTTTCCTTTCTAGCTACATTAGTTTCTGCTGAAAATTTGAGCTGTTGGCCTTACTCTGCTTTTTCATCAGTAATTAGATGCATTATGGTTTAAATCAGTTCAACGTATATTTACTATGTGCATATCTTCCAAGCACACTGATGAATGAGGTAGACTTTATCTCTCCCTTTAGAGCATTTATGATAACAAAGGGGATAAAGACAAAGGTTAGACGGTTATGTGATAACGTCTCTAATAAGAGAAATTCTGGATGCTGTCAGAGCATATATAAGAAGTACTAAACTGATATTAGGAGATCAGAGAAAGCTTTTAGCAGGAGTTCATCTAAGCTACAAATTTGAAGCAAGTCACAGAGGGGAAGAGACAGGGGAGCAGCAGGTACCAAGGGAAGGAGACAAGATTGCCTGATGTATCCAGCTCACATGGAGTGTGACTGTAATATAGATGTATGCTGCAGGGATGAGTGGGAGTTGGAATAAGCAGCTCTTCCCTGGCTTTGTAAAAGTAGGTGGGAAGTTGGAGGGAACTGCTTGATCAGAGTGGTACTAATGGTGATACGGCTGTGGCTGGAGTGTGGAGAATGGCCTGGAGGGGCTGGCTGCTCAGAGATGGGGCGCTTCTTACGCCACTATAAAGCTTTCCCAGGGAATCTACCACTGGTAACCTGTTACTCCAGGTTCTTACTTCAGACAAGTAATGTGCTCTCAAGCCTCCTAGGTTATGATAAGAAACAAGAGCCAGGTAATGTTTTTTTCCCTGAAACCATCTGTTTGCTAATGTAAACAATGAACTGTCTTTTCATTGGGGGGTATTGAAAAGATTGTAAAGAGCAAATAATTTAAAATGTTTTTTAAAAAATTCGAACGAGGTTTTATCATGTGTTTATAGTTAGACAAAAATTGGTGCCAAGAGGCTAGCCCGAGTGTGGCACCTGAAGGAATATTGACTGTCGAGGCAAACCTAGGCATTTTCCTTGGAAACAGCAATTAACCCAGAAGAGCATTGCCTTAGGTCTGTTTTAAGACAATACAACTAGTGGTCATATGCATATATACACATATAATTTCACACCCCGCCTACCTTTGTGCACCTGTACTGTTTGCTTATAAATGCATGAGATAATTCTGGAAGTTATTCTCAATTAGAATGCAGCATAATGTGTTCACTGTACATGAAATATGTCTATCTTACCAGCCTAGCACACTGAAACACTAAAAGGATACGAAGTTGGGCTTTTTTTTTTTTAATCTTTTTCATCCACAGAACAAATTACACTGTTAACAACTGGATGGGCTCTGAAAATTTTATAGATGTATAGACACACATATACATATATATATGTATATATGCATATATAATATACAGTACTCAGAAGTGTGATTTCTGTATTCTTCCTGTATTCTGGCTATATGAGGAATGTCTATTCAACATTGCTTAGAAATGCAACTTCTAAGCTCCAAACTTGAAGATGTGTGGAGTTTTTAATTAGTGACTATTGTGGTTATGGTGGAGGATTGAGTGTTAAAAAAGAAATGGGGAAAAAAACCTTCAGTAACATTTGGGGATTGGGATCAAAGGTGTGCTTCCTTAGAGTTCATGTTAAATTAATATCAACAAAAGATAAGTAATACATTTTTCCTCTCTTTCCTTGATTTCTCTGAACATGTTCACCATGGCTAACAGACTCATTCCTCAATTGTGTGAATTCAGGGGAAAGTAGAATCTTTTGGGAGGAGTTGATGCCAGAGCTTAGAACTGACGCAAGTCTGTTGTCAGAACTTGCATTTCCATCACCTCTGCCTCCAGCCCCACATGATGGCTTACTATGAGCGAAGAACAGTTAAAATATGTACAAAAATATTTAATTCCAGTAAGCAAAAATTTGTCTTCCTTGCACTGGCTGGACACTTGGAAGATGATTTAATTGTATTATGTAGCTTATTCTTTTCCATCCATCAAGGTTACTGTTTCCCAGGGGATTTTTTTGGTTTTCCTCTACACAGGGGTTCCATAGGTTAACGTAAGACACAGTCTGAGCCTGCGATGTGAAACTAGAAAAAATCAGATAAGAGCTTTGGTATATTTATAGTCATATAAACGTAGGAACCAAAGGGACATATTTCATCCAGTTTTTTCCTAAACTTGAAAATACTGTCCTGAAATTTGCAGCTGAGATGTAGTAAGAGAGGGACTGGTAGGTAATAAAACAAAAACTTAAACTCTCTGTAGGCATGTACCTTTAACAAAAATCATGGAATTGAATTTTCCTAAAGTAACTTCAACTACTTAGGTTTTTCTTTTGTTCTTTGTCAGATCTCTGATATAGCCCTAGTTTCGAAATTTATATTACTGCTAATTAGAATCCTGTTCTCAAATTTTTTTGTAGGTGATTGAACCATTTCTTAGTTTCCACATATAACTAAAATTACTACAGTTTCTTCTACCAACAATAGGCCCAGACTACTAATTTAAGGAGGAAGTTTGATGTCAGGAAAAAACAAAAACAAAAGCAAAATTGGAGTGTTGTAGCTATTTCCACTTTCATATTTTTATCTTTCTTTACTTAGATCTCACATTGCATTGCAAAAAGCTCACTCTGGTAGTAAATAAGCAAATTTAGGGGAAACCTGCATGCTACATTTTTAGCATACAAGAAGTATAGAATTTTGGCTTTATTTTTTTCTTCATTAAGATAAGCATGGTAAGCTGGATTCTTTTCATACCTCAGTTTGACTATTCAGCAGTCTAATTTTAATTAATTTACAATGAAATATCTACAGCGATAATATTAATTGTATCTTAGATTCTAGACCTTTTTTTTTTTTTTGAGACAGAGTCTCACTTTGTCACCCTGAATAAAGTACAGTGGCCTCTTCGTAGCTCACTGCAACCTCAAACTCTTGGGCTCAAGCAATCCTCTTGCCTCAGCCTCCCAAGCACTGGGACTACAGGTTCATGCCTTGTTGCCCGGCTAATTTTTCTATTTTTATTAGAGAAGGGGTATAGCTCTTGCTCACAGTGATTTCAAATTCTTGAGCTGAAGCGATCCTCCCACCTTGGCGTCCCAGAGTGCTGGGATCAAATCTGTGAGCCACCATGTCTGGCCTGTTTTTTTCACAAAATTTTTTCTATGACTGTCTTGTCTTCTATGGGCAAACTTTTGTGATCCTTGAACTTTTTCTGGAAATGATGCTGCAAGCCATAAATATAACATCTACAATAATGTGATGTATGCACATTTCTTTGAAGAAGAATAGCTCCACTGTTATAAAAAAAAAGGATAAAAAGTCTGATTCTCAGGCTAGGAAATTATTTATGCAACAGTATTTTTATTTTATTTTATTTTTATTTTTAAATATGATTTTCAGAAAAGTTACAAAGAAGATACAGAATTTCCATATGCCTTTCACTCTGGTTCTCCTAATGTTAATATCATACATTATTAAGTATAATAAAATATAATCAAAGTAATCAAGTATAATAATCAAAACCAGGATATTGACTTTGGTACAATACTGTTAACTAAACAACAAACCTTATTTGAAATCTGTCAGTTTTTCCACTAATGTCCAGCTCCAGTCCAGAATCTCACATTGTTTATAGCTGCAGTCCCCAACCCCAGGCCATAGACCGGTACAGTTCCGTGGCCTGTTAGGAACTGGGCCACAGTCGTTCCCCATCCCTGGCATCACCGCCTGAGCTCCAGCCCCTGCCCCCCCACCGTCCCACCCTTGTACGTGGAAAAATTGTCTTCCATGAAACAGTCCCTGGTGCCAAAAAGGTTGGGGTCTGCTGGTTTATAGTATTCATGTATCCTTATTCTCCTTCAGTCTGTGACAGTTCCTGGGTTTTTTCTTGCCTTTTGATATTGTGGCACTTTTGAAAACTACTGATCAATTATATCATAGACTATTACTCAAGTGTCTGATGTTTTTTCATGATTATAATGAGGTCATGCATTGTTGGCAAAATGCCACAGAAGGGTATTGTGTCCCTCTCAGTGCACCATATCGTAAGGGACATGGGGCCAATATGTCTTATCACTGCTGCTACCAACTTTGGCCACTTGGTTAAGGTGGAGTCTGCCGAGTTCCTCCATTATAAAACTAGTATTTTCCCCCAGCATTAGCTTTAGACAAAGACACGTGTATTTCGTCTTAATTTACTAAATATTATGTATTCACTATACTCTTTTATGTCTCAGTTTTTTTTTTTTTTTTGCCTAAAGTATTATTATACTGGAACCTATCTCTCATTTCAACCAATGTGCTAAGAATTAATACAGTGTCCTTTGGGGATTCTTGAATAAAAGTCCCTTTTTAACTGGAAATGATCACTCTATCTCATTTTAAATCAGAACATAAATAGAATAGTTAAAAGTAGATTGGCAACATGTGCTCATTTCACACCCAGAACTACAAGGACATCTGTTATATATGTGACAGGCCAGGCCTGAAATCTGGTTCTCTGAGAACCAGCCAGTGTTTGCCCAATTTAGCCTAAGTCAGCCTGATTAAACAAAGAACACATTTATCACTTGCCACCTGTGTTGGCCGTTAAACTAACTAGATGGACAACCACTCATTGATAAGGGCAATAAATAACTTTTTAAAAATTGTCACATTCATAATTTTTTCTGTTTATATAAGGGGGGGCCCTTGACATGCTAATGATTCTGGATCCGTGTGCTGTAATTCAGTCTCATTAATTTGTGTGTGATGATGAAGTATGCCCACCAAAGCAGAGAATGACAGCAACCTTTACGAAGGGGTTTACTGACTTTCTACTCTTTTTTTTTTTTTTTTTTTTCTGAATGTCAGTGCTATCATCCCTGACACAGTGTATCGTGAGCAAATTGGCCATTTACAGGTGTACAAGTAAGTAGGTAGGGGAAGGTATACTAAAGAAATATGTGGCTCACATGCCCCTCCAAGCCCCATTTTCCTCTTTGACAAATGGGAATAACCATATACCTATCCCCTCAAGTCACTGTGAGGATGTTGATAATTTTTGTTTAGTAACTGACCCACAGTGAATACAAGGAAAAATCCCAGCTTGTCATTTTTATCACTTTGCCATCTTTCATGCCTGAGGGTCAGATCTGGGTGCAAAAGACAAGAAAATGGAGGTGGAGGCTTGCCTAAATGTTTCTGTTTAATTTTCAGGAAGTTTCTGAAAAACTCTTTTATACAAAATAAGAATTCAGTAGGATTTGTCAAATGATATTCCATCATCTGCATATAGTCATGGACTAAAGCTGCAGTCCCCAGCCCCCAGGCCACGATACTGGCCGTGGCCTGTTAGGAACTGGGCTGCACAGCAGCAGATGAGTGGCGGGTTAGTGAGCAAAACTTCATCTGTATTTACAGCTGCTCCCCATTGCTTTCATCGCTGTCTGAGCTCTACCTCCTGGTAGATCAGCAGCAGCGTTAGATTCTCATAGGAGCCCAAACCCTACTGTAAGCTGCTCATGCAAGGGATGTAGGTTGCGTGCTCCATATGAGAATCTAATGCCTGAGGTGAAGCTGAGGCAGTGATGCTAGCACCGGGGAGCAACTGCAAATACAGATTATCATTAGCAAAGAGGTTTGACTGCACAGAGTCCATAATAAATCAATTGTTTAAGACTCATATCAAAACCCTATCAGTGAGTGGCAAGTTACAATTAAGCTGCATCTGGTGGCAGACTTTATAGTGGCAAGTGAGTTGATGTACTTCAATTGTACAGCTGCATTTTGTGGCAGGCTTTAAGTCAGAATCAGATACTTAATTTAGTCCATGCGTGGCCTGCCCACTATTTTATTTACCACTTCCATCCTCACCTCTTTTCCACACTGCACACTTGTCTCAGTCACAGTTTTGGTAACCCCACAAGCTACCCTAGCAAAAATGAGTAAAAAACAAATGTTGCTGGAGAGCTTCTTTGAAAAGGGGGAAAGATCCAATGATGAGACAGCAGAAGACTCTAAGACTGCCAACAAAATGAAAGATACATTTAAAATAAAATGCCAAGAGTCCTACTTAAATTATGGATTCATTGCGACAGGTGATTCACATTTTCCAAGCCCACTTTGTATAATTATGTGGTGACTGACTATCCAAGGAAGCCATGAAACCTTCAAAACAGCTTGGCCACATGGAGACCAAGCACCATGCATTAAAAGACAAGCCTTTGGAGTTTTTCAAAAGAAAAAAAAAATGTGAACACAAAGAACAGAAGCAATTACTGAAGGCCACCACTTCATCAAATGTGTCTGCACTGAGAGCGTCACTTTTAGTGGCTAACCATATTGCTAAAGCTAAAAAGCCCCTTAATTTTGGTGAAGAGTTGATCCTGCCTGCTGCTAAGGACATTTTCCATGAACTTTTAGGAGACGATGCAGTTCAAAAAGTGGCACATGTTCCTCTTTCGGCTAGCACCATAACTAGATGAATTGATGGAGTAGCAGAGGATACTGAGGCACAATTGTTAGAGAGGATTAATGAGTCACCATGGTATGCAATCCAGGTTCACGAGTCTACCGATGTTGACAACAAGGCAACAGTGTTTGTTTTTGTACGATACATTTTTCAGGAGGATGTGCGTGAGGATATGTCATGTGCACTTTTGTTGCCAACCAACACCACAGCTGCAGAACTATTCGAGTCTTTGAATGATTAGATATCAGGAAAGCTGAATTGGTCGTTTTTTGTCAGCATATGCATGGACAGAGCAGCTGCCATGACTGGATGGCTTTCTGGTTTCACTACTTGGTTCAAGGAGGTCGCTTCTGAATATGACTCTATGCGCTGTGTCATCCATAAAGAAATGCTGGCTAGCTGAAAATGTCACCTAAACGTTTTGCAGAATGTGATTAAAATTACAACCACATTAAAGTACATGCCCTTAACTCACATCTGCTCGCACAGCGCTATGAGGAGATGGAGGCAGAGCACACATGTGCTCTCCTGTACACAGAAGTGAGAGGCTTTCTAAAGGTAGATCACTGGCCAGAGTTTCTGAGTTACAAGAGCCACTCCAGAGAGTGGCTGGCATCACATTTCAGTGACACGGAACAGGTCACAAAACTTGCTTACCTGTGTGACGTATTCAACCTGCTCGACAAACTCAATCTGTCACTTCTGGGGAGAACGACAACTGTGTTCAAGTCGGCAGATAAAGTGGCTACATTCAAAGCCAAACTGGCATTATGGGGGTGGCAAGTGAACATTGAGATTTTTGACATGTTTCAAACATTAGCAGATATTTTGAAAGAGACTGAGCCAGGGCCTTCTTTCTCCCAGCTGGTGCATGATCACCTATCTCAGCTTTCAAAAGAGTTTAAGCATCATCTCCCAACCACAAAAGACCCCCAAGCTGGGAAGGAATTGATCCATGACTCATTTGTGAATAAGCCAGGTGAATCAACTTTGTCTGTGCATGGAAGAGGATCAACTGCTTGAGATCTCAAATGACCATAGCCTTAAAAGTATGTTAGACAACTTCAAATCTCCATACGTTCTGGATTAAAGTCAAGGCAGAATATTCTGAGATTGCCACAAAAGCACTAAAAATCCTGCTTCTATTTCCAACATTCTATCTTTGTGAAGCAGGGTTTTCTGCAGTGACAGCAACCAAAACGACATTACGGAGTAGACTGGACATAAGCAACACACGTCGGATGTCGCTGTCTCCCATCACCCCCAGATGGGACCGACTAATCGCAGGTAAACAAGCTCAGGGGTCCCACTGATTCTGCATTATGGTGAGTTGTAAAATGATTTCATTATATCTTACAGTGTAATAATAATAGAAATGAAGTGAACAATAAATGTAATGAGCTTGTATCATCCCGAAACCATCCGTGCCACCCCTGCCTGGGTCTGTGGAAAAATTTTCTTGCATGAAACCTGTCTCTGGTGCCAAAAAGGTTAGGGACCAATGGACTAAAGGACAATGATACTGAGGTGTGCTTCAAAGGAAATTGGCCTATTATTCAAGAACATGAGTTCATGGGCAAATACACCTGGAAAGTATACCAGAATGCAAGCTCTATGATGGACCTTTCAACTTTACTTTGATATCCAGCATCTAGCATAGTGCCTGACATATCGCATGTGTCCAAAAAATATTTTATATAAATATTCTAATATAATATTTTGTTCTATAAATAATAGCATAGGGTCTTGAATACATGGTTTATTTACCATTATGTGAGAGAGAAGACTTATATACAGATCCCATATTAGCTAGATCCCATATTAGCTTAGCTAAAGAGTAGGGTGGTTTCATGTCACACACTTCACTTATTTTAAAAAGAGTGACTTTTGTGCTCCTTATAGGTAAGACAAAACCGATATTAAGATTGTGTTGCTTTTGCATTATGATGCTAATCATTTTACTTGCATTATCTCATCTACTCCTCTATAAATTTTTGAAGTAGGTGACAGCGTCTCTATTTTATGGATGAAAAACTGGAGGATCAGAAATAACTTGTCTAAAACAACACATCAGTAGATATAAAAATCAAGATTTGAAGTTGTGCATGTCTCCAAAGACCATATATATTCTTGACTAATACTAATGCACTTGTCCACTCTTCTAGACCCAATAGAGTATTATATTATTTTTCCCCCAGCAGAATAAAATAATCTCCATGAAGGCAGACCCTGTCTTATTCATTGCTATATCATACTGCCTGTCAGTTACTGGAAATTCAGTTAATAATTTGTGAATAAAGAACAGAGTGTAATAGATTTTATTTAGCCCTTTATTTGTATAGCCTATTATAATTTGTCTTTTTGTATTTGAAATCTTATTTCTGCTTCTGATGAAGTAGACACAGATTCCCTTTCAGGCCACCAGATATCTGATTTGGCTGTTCGAGCAATCAGCAAGCTGTGCATAATGATGAATATACTAGTAAGCTTTACTTCCCCACTAAGTGTATCCAAGTAAAAGCCCTGAAAGTCACACGGTTCTTGCCACTTTAAATCTGACACCTAATATATTAGGTATTAGAGTGTTTTGTGCTTACCTTTAGCTCTTCTTTAGTTTAGGTGATTAAAAAATGCCTGTTGCTGTCTGTATGTGCAGCATGCTTCATTAACAGTGATTTATTTGGGAGGTTAGCAGAATTGGCACTCTGCAGCACACCAGTGGGCAGAAGGAAAACAAACGTGAGATGATTACTAAGAAATCCTTCTTTCCTGCTCTGATGGTAGGAACCTTAAGAGAGTTTGCAAAGTTTATTTCCCAGTACCCCAGAAAGCATGGCTAAGAGTCTCTGGAAAGTGTCATTTCTCCCAAGTCCCCTGCACCCCCCAACCCCAGTGCTCAGTAGGGAATCCAAGGGCTCGTGGATTTCACCCTTTGGCACAGTGTGCTCCTGCATCTGTTGGCTTCCAGAGCCAAATGTTTCCACCACTTGCCCATCTTTTTTTTTTCCAATGAATTTGCCTACATAAAGCTATGCTCAACTTTTTCTAGCAGAATCCAATCATATGGATTTTCTCGCATATTCCTTTCAACAACCCTGTATCTTCACTGTCACTTTACCAAAGAGGAAAGTGAGGATAACAGAGGTTAAATGACTTGCCCAACAACAACAGCTGAGTAGTAGAGCTGGGATTTAAACCAGGCTTGTGTGATTCTAAAGTGAATGATCCCAACCACCCTAGGGAAGCAAAGGAATTTTTATTTTGCTTACAACCTGTATTGATTTTGTCATGTCTACTTGAAATGCCATGTTGGTAAGATTCTGGGGCTGCCCTTGAGCTAAGCAGAAAAGAGTGACATAATCAATTAGCATTGCTTTCCTTAGGAGTGGGAA
The DNA here is from genome assembly GCF_000956105.1 of Propithecus coquereli. Taxonomy (NCBI): domain Eukaryota; kingdom Metazoa; phylum Chordata; class Mammalia; order Primates; family Indriidae; genus Propithecus; species Propithecus coquereli. The sequence goes on along the minus strand of NW_012151952.1, from coordinate 4,815,187 downwards.
GGGGGAGCAGAGGTGCCATGTATTTTTCTGTCTTGAGCTATGATCTATTTTTGTTGTTGTTTTTTATTATAATGACAGTGTAATAATATAGGAATGGCATTATAAAGGAAGGATGAAGTATCTGAGATGTGGTGTAAATACAAGATAAACACCATATATTTTGTATATAATATAATTGCCTGCTATTCTAATAATAAGCCTACATATAGCTATTGGGACGATTTCAAAAGAGTGGTTAAATATCCAAACTCTGAAGTCAAATTTTCAGGGTTCATTTTGGGGTGATGGAAATATTCTACATCTTGATCATGATGGTGGTGGTTATATGACTGTATACATTTTTGAAATCTCATCGAAGTACACATCAAAAGGATGCATATCAATATGTAAAATATACCTCAATAAACTTAGGGGGAATAATTCAGAGTTAAGGTCCTGTCTCCATTTCTTATCAACTCTGAGGGCAATTTACTTAACCCATAAAGTGAAAATAATGTTTTCTACCTTAATGGGTTGTTTTAAAGATTATATGAGTTAGTACATTACAGGAACTACTACATAGTAAGTGCTCCGTAAAGAATATCTATTATTTATTATTTCCCCAGTTATTTTGTTTTATATTCTACCATTACATTGCCTCCAACATTGCTTAATAGTTTAATCACATATCCTTTTATGTTGCTGATATACTGCCTACATTGTACTGTGTACTCTCAGAAACACCTAAGCTTCATGTATATGGATAATTGTGGAGAAAAAAACATAGCTTTGAATACATGGTTTTTCTGTTTTCAGCTAAATTATGTTAGAAGATTTGAACCATTCAAGTCTGTTTTTCAACTGAATTTTCAATATCTATATGCCCTAAATAAATAATACTTACTAAAACTGATGGACTTACAAGGTGTGTTTAAACATATCGAAAGCATTGGATATGGTAGAGTATTTAGGATGAATTTTGTGATATATATTTAGAAACCTAAGCAAATAAATGGGAAATTATTAACTCTAAGAAAAAAAACAAGTTCTACAGAAAAGGGAATGTAAGCAGTATACTCTTAGGTTCAGCTGAAAAATAACCAAATTATGTGCTATCACTAAATTAGGACAACAGTTTAGCAAAGTATGTTTGCATTTGTGTATGTGTGTCTTTCATTGGGAGTGATTATGTAAGAGAGCTGAATTATCATCATCTATTAAGAAACTAATACACATAGACCAAAAAAATCAAGAAATAGTAGTATAAGCATTTACAAAAAATCATCAACATTGAGATACCCAAAAACAGCTTGTTGCCCCTGGGAAGCAATTCCCTCAAGGGATTTGCTTGTAGTATTTAGCATTAGTATTTAAGCTATGTTCATGTATTACTTTAGCAAAAGTAAAAATTAAATAAACTTTAAAAAGTTGTACAGTAAGTGATTACTTAGTAGAGGCTATGGATAGATAATATGTATTGGTGGCTTAGGATTAAATTTCCAATAATAGCATCATGTATAGAATTTTAAAGCAGTATATCTCAAATAACTTTGATGGATGGGAAGATAATGTAATCTGAGAAATTGTTAGAAGCCTCAGATGGCTCTGAGGATGATAAAGGCATGGTGACCACCCTTCATTTAACTAATTGATTATCTTTGGAAAATAATACAACCTTTCTCTGATAGAATAATGCAACTCCAAGTTTCAAGAATCCTTAGCAGCTGCCTGGCCCAGTCCCCTCTTATATCGGTGAAGAAACTTGCCCAGCAAGTAAATAACAGCACTGAATCTGGAACCCAGTTATGCTGCATCTTAATCCAGTGATCTTTGAAATACCCACACCGTGATTGTTGGGATGGCTTCAGTTTTTTCAAAAGGGTTTCCTCAGTAGCAAAGTGTAAAGGTCCAACATGAAAGTAGAATAAGGTTTCATAAGCAGAAGGTGTATTGAGAAATTGGTAGTGGATATATACTTGAGAAACTTCAGTGAAAGATTCTTCAAAATTAATCTGTATAACTCTGTTGGCTCTCAGACTGCATAAAAGAGATCCTTCAGTAATTGAAATGATGATATATTCACTGGCTGGCTTTTGTTTCAGAGGATGTCTGCCTAATGTAATCTTTATATTTCTGGGTTAGAATCATCATAAGTGACAGACACTATTTTGCCTAGAAAGTCTTTAAAAATGAGGGAAAGTTGTGTACCTTAGCTGACCTTCCATCATTCCTCAAGGTCCTCTCTAATGTGGTCTTATGATGGAAACAGAGTCCAAATTAGCCATTGTGTAGGTGAGTAGGCTCTAAATAAAGGATTCCATCTTATACATGTCTATCTCTTGGTTAATAGATACGATTTCCCAGATACATTATCCAGTCCCCTTATAGCTTCTGTTCTTTTTCACTGTTCTCTTCATACTTTTAGATGCTTGGGACAAGCAATCCAATGGGAGAAACCAAGTAACACACATTTTCTCACCATTCCTAGCAGATGACTGACTGCAGTCTCCAGTGAAGTAGGGAAGACATCACGTGGAGGAATGAAAATGTGTCCTTTCTAGTAGAGTATAAAGCTGATAAAAGGAGAAAATCTAGTAAGCTAATTTGATTGACTGATGTAATATGAATTTTCATTATCCAAGAAGAGTCTATAGGCCTGCTACCATAATCACAGAAAGTATAGATTATCTGTACTACTCATTTGACATGTAAACCAACTTGTATAGTCAGTAATCTTTTCTACTTAGCTGATTTGTAGTGTCCTTGTGGGCAGAGACCCTGACCCAAAACTCTTTTTCTTTTGCATATTACCATTTGAATAATGGACACTCAATAAATATCTGTTGACTGAACATTAAGATTTGACTGTATGCCGTTTTCTCTTAAAATGATTGGCGCATTGCTTTCTAAGGAATCCTGTTTTCTCTCTTCCTTTCAGTTCTGTTCACTGCTTCCCCGCCATTCTGATTGACTGCACCCCTCATTAGCTAATTGTAGAGTTAGAAAACACTCACCTATACAACTGGGAATGGAGGATGATCCTTCTTAAAATTCCTGCCTTAAGAATGGTAGCTCTCTAAATAATAATTAGCAAGAAAACAAACATTCATGTTGTTCTTACACTTAGGGAGAGAGGAATTTATTCACGGTTATGCTGTCGTAAGAAGACTTCCGAACTAACACTAGTGAAACGTAGGCATCTAACAGTCTCAGCTCCAAAATCCACGCTATCCTTTGCATTGTAAATGTTATCGATTCTGCACTTTGGCTTACTGGCATCTGGCTTCGCTTCTGCAGAAGGACAACACGAAAGCAGTGTTAGAAAAGAGGCACCATCAGAATGTTATGTCACACTTATAAAAGACACATTGCTTTTAGAAGAGTTTATTACTTTTAGGAAAAAGTTCGGTACTTGAAATATGAAGGCATAAATTTGAATACTAGCTCTATTGATTTCTAGATATTTCACCTTGGAGAAATCTCATAGCCTCTCATATTCTAATTTTCAGGGTTGTAATTGTACAGAGGATGGTGATGCCTGACCCCCAAAGTTGTTACAAAAGCTAATCAAGAAGTGAGTGTCAAAGCACATAGTAGGTCCACAAAAGATGTTAGTTACATTTATTCTTTCATCTAGATCAACTGTTGATTGATCGGCTACTCTGGCATTCACTATTCTATGTGCTTCAGAAATATCAGTGAAGAAAACAGAGATGCCTATTTTCATAAAATTAAAAATCTATTTGGCAGTGGGCAGAGGGCAGAATTTGAATCCCAAGTCTAAACAACAATAATAATAATATTCACTCACAAAACAAGTCAATTGACATTGATAGTATGCTTATGCAGAAGATAAGGGCTTATGCCATGCTCCCCAACATACAGACAAGGAAACACATTTTCAGAGATTAAGTGGCTTTCCCAAAGTCAGACAATTTGCGAACAAACCAGGAAGAAAGAACTCAATGTGCTTGATTCCAAATCCAGTGTTCTCTCACTCTCTCTTGCTGCCATGGAGCCTTAAAAAATATGTTATATATTGAAAGTATACTTAGTAATTAGAGCTGTAACTAACTTGTTGACCAGAGAAAAAAGAAAAGAGGCAAAATAGATATTCTGCGCTTTAATGCAAATCTCCATATAGGAAGATCAAATTTGTTCAGGTCCTTTCTCTGTTTAAAGTCATTCCTCCTTCCTCTTAGCCTCTATAATCACATCAAAAATCTTTAGTATACATTCAAGGTTGATTAGAGACCAGTCTCCTGACTTACTTATCTTCTAGCCTCTTTTCCTCTCAGCTCTTAGTTGCAACCTCAGGCGAGGCTGTGCTGTCTAACAAGGATTGCTACAACGTGTCAACTGTGCTGGGACCTGTTCTCCATGTCTTCCGTACTTGATCTTTACAGTAGGCTTGGTAGATATGTATTATTGCCTGTATTCTGTAGATGAACCACACAGCTAGAGAATGGGAGGCCCAGGATTAGAGCACAAGTCTGACTCAGTGGACTGCCCTTTTCATTATTGTGCGTTACTATGACTTGAACACACACTCTAAGTTCTCACAGCTTTGTGCCTGTTTTCCTTAACACTTGGCTTAGAATGCCCTTCATGTCTCTTATTTATCTCTTTAAGACTTAGTTCAAACTGGTAGCCCCTTTGGAGAGCTTTCTTGAAGCCCCTGCCCCACTCCACCTCCTGGCTCAGATGATATTCTTTTTCTTCATTAGCACCTTGTACTTAATGGACTTATTACACACATTGCACTGAATTATAATTCCTGGTTTATTTGCCTCTCTCACCAAGTAAACTGTGAGCTCCTTGAAGACAAGGTCCACACCTCCCTTCCCTCTGTACACCCAACACCTAGCACTGTCTCTACCACACAATAAACACAGTTACTTTTTTGTTGAGCTGAATGAGCACTATTTGAGTACCAGCAAAATTGTAATTTGGCGGAGTGCCAAAACAGATAAATATATGACCAGGACCTGTGTATAGATTCTTAGAAACTAGGACTCTTAAAGGAAAACTGAATCATGCCTCTTTATTTTATTTATTTTTTTGAGACAAAGCCTCACTCTGTCACCCAGGCTAGAGTGCAGTGGTGTGTTCATAGCTCACAGCAACCTCAAACTCTTGGGCTCAAGTGATCCTCCCACCTTAGCCTCTCAAATAACTGGGACTGCAGGCGTGTGCCACCACACTCAGCTAATTTTTCTATTTTTGTGTAGAGACAGGGTCTTACTTTTGCTCAGGCTGGTCTCAAACTCCTGGCCTCCAGAAATCCCCCTGCCACAGCCTTCCGGAGTGCTAGGATTACAGGCGTGAGCCATGGCACCCAGGCTGAATCATGTTTTTGTTTTTTGGTTTTGTTGTTTGTTTGTTTTTTCCCAGCACTTTATACTGAGGTCTTCAGAATAACGAATAGTATCAGAATTGTTTGAAGGGTTGAAAGAAGTTTTATTCTGTACAGGAACGTGAAAAAAATGTCTTGTACAGTTCTTGATTATTTATTTCCTTCCAGCTCAGTCAGAGAAAGCAACCAAGTCCTGTTTCATTATGTGGCTTCTTTCCCAGGATTTATTTACGAGTCTCATTCTTGGGCGAGATCTCAAAGTTAGTGCTGAGTACACTACCTTTGCTACAGTCACCTTCGGATAAACCAGAGAGGGCTCAATGCTGCAGGGGAGATCTATTGGCACCATAACTCTCCACTCATCCTGCAGCTTTCTTTCTGGCTCTGGCAGAAAAACGGAAATTATGAAACTTTGTATCCTGCACACCACAGCCACATGAGATTCATGAATCTTCAGCTCCCTTCAGGAAACATGGTGCTTTGGTTACCACTGCCCACTAGACAAATTACCGTCAGTGACCCCATTATTTCTGATTAGTGAGGGTGAACCTTACCTACCTGAACGTAAATAAATGCCAGTAGGGTTCTTGAATTTCTCCATCCTTAAGAATCTACAGCTCTTAACAGAACGTGCACCGCAAAGAGTATCATATCGTGAATTAATTCTTTAGCATGTAATTGGATACATTTCCCAAGCTAATTTTAATTGCTTCAAAAAACTGCTTAACATTGTAGATCAATCCTCAGGTCTGAGATGACATTTCCCTCGCAAAATTAATTATTAATACCCTGATCATTTGCTTAAGACATTAATAGTTTTCATTGATCAGCACATCCTGTTTATCTAAAACGGCCTAATCACCATGCATGTCAGAAGAGTATATGAACATATCCAATTAGAGATGCTACCTGCCTTCAGCCACATCAGCAGATCAGAAGTTAAGAGTCCCTTTTGTCTTCACAATATATTAAGTCTGGCTTTATCAGAAACTAAGCTATTTCAGGGCACAAAAGAAAGGCGAGTTCTCTAATGATGGTTCTTCACTTTCTATTAGCTTCTTGGTAAACATAAAGGCTTTTCAGTGACCATGTGGTTTAAATTAATGCTAAGAGCCCTTGATTAACTAACTAGCTTGTGTTGGTTCATGTTTTCATGGAAGCCTGTAGTTTGCTCAGGTGTTTTTCTTGTAAGTGGAAATGAGATGAGAAGCTACAGGTTGTTATCAGCTTAAAAATATTAGGGCTCCCACAGTGTATACATATATCTAAGCATCATATGCTACACCATAAATATATACAATTTTTATTTGTCAATTTCAAAATAACATAAATTTCAAATATTTCAAATATAAAAGCTAAAAAGTGTATTGAGATTAAAATAATATCTGGCAATGTACGGTGCTGTGTAGTTTTCAAAGAGGTTTTATTTACTTATCCAGGAGGTTTCCCTTGAAACAACCTTCAGGGGGAGGCGGGGGCGGCCTTCCCAGAACCACACACAGCTAGTTACTTCCAGAGTTGTAAATAGCATGCAAGTCTCCCAGTTCTCTAGATTTCTCACTTACTATATGATGAACTGATGAATAGGCAGCATCCTGCTCATCTTTCAAACCCAGGGGCAGCTCATTTCCTTTATGAAGACTCCGAGGCAAAACGTTTCCTTGATCATGGCATCATCGTATCGCAATTATATGAAATTGTGGGTAACTGCCCCCACTGGAGTAGGAGATCCTAGAGGATAGAGATGGTGTCTTTTTCATTTGGGCAGGTCCAGTGCCGCGCCTCAAGTCTGGCAAGCAGAAGGTGCTCCAGCGATGCATCCATACATGGCTGGCTGGCAGGATGGGTGGGAGACAGGATGGGGTGGAAGAGAGGAAGCACAGTGAGAGTTCTGCTGTGCCGAGGTCATGTTGCAAACCTTCAGCTCCATGGGCCATTTGGCTTTGCTTGAGTCAGGCAGTATTTCAAAAATATTTTAAACTGATTTCCAACATTTAAAACTTGTGAAATTTTCAAAATACAATAATATTTTCAACTTTTCTTGGAAAAGTTGCAGATGCTCCTGCATCCCTGGGCCTGTGCCCCACATGTTACTCATCTGTGTGAGCCGAAGAGCACAGCCCCTTCCAGCCAGGACATGCCTCTCATCTCCAGAACGCCAGTCTCTGCCCACCGGTCTCACTCATTTGGTTACTTGTTTTGTAGATTTTGATACACAGAACGAATGGCCTCTCTTTATCATAGAATTCTCCTATTTTAAGATTCCTGACTAATCGAACTATTACTGTTTTTAATCATGCTCTGGATTCATCCAAATGCACCTAGTAGGTGCCTGCTTAGAGTTGGGAAGATTTCTCTAAGTAGCACCGGAGCCGCGTATTTCTGTTGCATGTTAGAAAAGAAACATGGAGCTTAGGGAAAAAAATGTTTGAATTGGTGAATTGATTGAATTTTCTCACACATAACTCCATTCTAAAAATTGGGAATTTCTCCTTAAGACCCCGAGTGCTAACTCTGTCTATCTTGTTCTGGGGCAGTTCTTCTGTATTTGCTTTTTTGGGTGTATTACTAACTGGAAAGTAAATAAAAATGGGGACTGGACACTAAGGGACTAGGAGGAAACTTTTAAAGCTCAGTCCATTCCCTGCCTTCAGGTTGGTTCGTGCCAAGTCAGAAACTGTTCTTGTCTTCACTCGGTAGCCGCAGGGCGCACCAGCTCAATCCCTCCCCAAATATTATTTGGAAGAAAAGAATAGGAGGCTTATTTGCTTCGTATTGATAATTTAACATGCTTCTGTCTTCTCCTTCAATAGTACTTTTCCACAAGTGAATTTTGTTTATATTCAAGTAAAGATAAATTTGCAGAGACCGCAAGGAGAAGTATTCCCAAATCTCATTGTATGTCTCTTCTTTCCCACAGATTAAAGGTTGTACAAATCTTAAACGAAGCAACGATTCTATTCACTTGTTATTGGACTTGAAACTCCTTTGACCTCGGAAACTGAAGATGAGGTTGCCATGGGAACTGCTGGTACTGCAATCATTCATGTTGTGCCTTGCAGGTAGAGTGTCATTTTAAAACTTTTTGATTTAAAAATGCCACTGTATTTCACACTAATTCCAAAGTGGGCCTTCACTTTAGATGGCAATGATAAAATCGTAAGAGCGCACACCACTATGACTACTATTTGCTGACGCTGTTGAATACACCTTCCTGATGGTCTTTCAGTGGCTCTTTTCATGGTGGTGTATCCAGAGATAGACACTGATGTTTCACCTGTCTATCTGGTCCTTTTAGAGTTGTCTGAGCCATTATTTAGTTTGAAAGTTGTTATTTTGCTCATCCCAGTGTTCAATTGCACAGAGATGTTGGGCAATAAAACCGATAATATAGAGTATTGCCTACTTTGATGTCAGTGGATGGAAGTTTGTCTAGGTAACTCTTTCAGTGTCTTTGTTGATATGGCCCCATCTTTTGATATTGACTTTCTTTTTCATTCCAGTGCACCTGTAGTTTAGCAGGAGCTAGGAAGCAAAAGGCAGGAAGTTTTTATCATATACTCATGGTCAACTACTAGAAAAGGGATTTCAAAAGTTCAATTATGCTATTTATTGCTTTCTCGGTTTTCTGGAAGATGTGAGCCTAGCAGTTGACATACATAATTCAAGTATTGATGCATTGTAAGTCCAGCATGCACTGGGTATTGGTTTCAAAGTTGCGATGGTGTACCTCTTTCCAGGTCTTTTTGCAATGAGTCTAGTTGACCTATTTTGTTATTCGGGGTGTCAGGTCCAAGTGGGGCACCTGGATCTATTTGCATTTTCACAACATGAAACAAAAATGACTTTTGGATCACCATTATTTTGATTTATGCATTCACCCAAATAATATCACTGAGTACCTTGTAACCAACCAGCCCTGTGCTGGGATCTGGGAATATATTCCTGAATAAGACAAGACATGCTACTGCTCTCTTAGAGCTCTGTTAGCTGAGTTCTACAGCTACTGAAAACTCATTACAGCAGATTGCTTGCAATTGTTATCAAGTCAAGGCAGTAATGGCAATACTAACGTGTGGATCACTTACTACATGTCAGGCTCTACACTAAGCACTTGGTGTACTTTATCTCATTCCATTTTCCAATGACCTCTAGGACGTGTTTATTGTTTATTTTTACTCTAATCACTGTTAATGTTAATATTACTGACACATTAACGAAGTTAAGAAAGTCACCCAAGTTTACAAAGCCAATAAGTGGAAGAGCTAAGATTCAAACTCAAGCAGCCTATTGTCTTGACCATCATACCATACAGTCGATTTGGCCAGTGCGAATTTAGTTTTGAAATCTTGGCTTTCATTCTTTCTATGTTTTTATAAAGGTAAACTCTCACTTATTTATAATATTTATATTATTTATAATACTCTACCCGTATATTCCAAACTTCTTGCCTTGAGTTCACAACATCCTCACTATTCCAGGATTGTGAACATTTTGAAATCTCTTTTAGAGACCTTATTTATTTCCCTGATCTGGTCAGAACCTAAATCTTCCTTCTAGCAATATGTCCCAGGCTCTAATGCCTCAACTGGTTTTCTATGGCATCTTGACCCTCCTAAAGGATTCAACTGAGACCTCGAGCTTTAACTCCTCATAATGACTCTGGCATAAAGATACTCTTTAAACCACAATGCAGTGAATTGATTTCTTGTATTTGGCTACAGCAGTGTGCTTATATAACCCAATGGGCTAAGTAGATATCAAGAATTTAAAGGGTTGAAAATCAAGGAAGTCATTAATCGCTTCAGCTGTGTTTTGAAAAACTTGAAATTCTAACCTATGGTGTGTACCTGTATCTTTCTTTATTGACTTAGCTTTTTGTAGGGAATCAGTATACTGATTGCTTTGTGAGCCTTTTTTGTAAACTATTTTACATGGCATTACTATTCCCTTACCATATGCCTCCTTCAGTGTAGGTAAAGTCAAGCTTTAATTAATGTTTTTGTTTTCCTGTCTTGATTTCATTTGTCTTGATTTCATTAATTTACATAACACTCAGCACTCTGAATTTTGATTTTCTTAACTGCTTTAACTACTCATTTTTTTTTCCTTTTATGTGTCATCCATAACTTTTCTATACTTCCTTAGTCTTAGATTTCTCAGTGAGTTTTTGGCAAAGAATGTATTTATGTTTATTATGTTTACCATAATCTATGAATGTCAAATATGCCTTTTCCTGATATACTTTTTTTCAAATATAACAGAGGTTGCAAATATATAAGCAGGTTAATTCTGCAAGGGATGCATCTTTTAAGGTCTGATAACTATTTTAGGACATTGATTAGTGCTCTATGGCACAGTGGGAATGTTCTTCTTTTTTGCTAAATACTAGACTCAGCCTCTAGCAATAATTTTAAATAAATAAAAAAAACCTACTTTTTAGTGGTCTAAAAATTCAGTCACTACAAAGATTAGTTTTATTATTCTCTTTCTTAACCACTTTAAACCCAGGATCACAAAACCTTACTGCCTAAAAGAGCAAAGAAGCTGACAAATGAATAAAACATTCCTAAAGAATTAAAAATGTACAATATAACATGGAAGGCTAATGACTGGAGAAAACGTGTCTCACCCAGATATCAACTGGTGCCCTGCCCTATTCCTGTGTGCCAGTTCTCCCAGTTTTTGAGATATTTATGCATAATCTCCTAATTCTTTCACATTGCCATAATGATTATGAATAAAAATTCAAATTTTTTTTTAAATAAAAGGGCTAGACAAAGCAAGTGAAATGGTCCACAGGCTAGATACAGTTCCTAGTCCACCACTTTTCAAAGTTTATTTCAAATGCTTGGTTTATAATAATCTATTGTATATTTCAAAATAGCTATAAGAGAATAATTCAAATGTTTTTAGCATAAAGAAAAAAATTTAAAGTGATGGTTATCCAAATTACACTGAATTGATCTTTATCAATTATATGAATGCATTAAATTATCACATGTACCATGAAAATATGTACATCTATTATATATCAATAAAAAATGAAATTAGAAAAAAAGCCAGAAATGATCCAAGTACAGTTACACTTTAGGGGTTTTACAGGAACTCTTCCTTTTGTCAAGAATACACTTGCCTCAAATGTGCCCATGACTCACTCTCTAACCTTCTATAGATCTATGCTCAAATGTCATCTAGTTGGTGAGGCGTTTCGTGACCTTGGTAAATAAATTAAAATGGCAATATTCCTTTTCACCAACATCTTCTATGCTTCTTATTGCTTGATTTGTCTTCAGAGCTCATATCAATATCTGATAATGGTATATTTTCATTGCTTATTATTATACAAATATCTTTGCCCATTAGACTATAGGTTCTATCTGGGCAGATATTTCTGTTTTTGTTTTTTGTTTTGTTTTGTTTTTTAGTCCGCTGCTAACTGCTGTATACCCAGCATCTGGAAAATGCCAGGCACATAGTTCCATTCAAATAAATATATGTTGAATGAATGAATGCTGCATCCTTGCCAGTCAGGAGAGAGAGAGAGAAAGAGAGAACTTCAGTTGCAAGCTGTGCAATGGACCCAGGGTATTCTATAGTCACCTTTATGCTAACTCGATGAACTAGCCACCTATGAGGCTAATCCATACAAGTTTTTTTAAAATTAGATGTAAATATCTAAAGTATTAAAATTTTTTTGTGTGCCTTGAGTTCTGTATCTTGGTGCAATACCGCCTTGCCCATTTCTGACATTAAGTACAGCTGGAGTGGACTCTTCCCCTTCTGGACTTTTCTGCTTTAGGTCTTTCTCTGAGCCACAAGCAGGGGGAATTATGAGAAATTAACCCCATCCTTGGGGGCAGTCCCCGACCAGTGGGGTATGAGAATCAATGGATAAGCTTCTCCGTCTCCTGTCCTAAGGTAAGGCAGTTCTTAGGCACATTCAACATAATTTCTTAGGAGTCCTCAACAGCACTGAGTCCCAGTTGCTCACAGTAGCTCTTTCTACTTTTTTGTTCTTCACTTCTGCTTCCTAGGATTGCCACCCAAATAAACTAACTGCTCTGAAGTCCTCTCAGCCTCTGTTTTTGGGGGAATCCAAACCAAGAACACGCACACACCAATTAATAGCAGAGAGGCAGCACCTGGTATTGGTCATGTCAGTAAGTTAGGAAGAAGCCAGACAGGAAACATAGCTTTAACAGAGATTATTGAAGAGTTGGCTATGTATGCGGATCCATATATGTATATATATGCATGTTCTTGCATAAATACATGTACACAAACCACTATATATTTATGTCTGTAAACATTATCTGGGTCCTGAAACTGGATAGTTTTCCTCTTTTTACTATGTGCTAGTTTTGCATTAACCAGATGTTGAAGAAGTAGTTTTGCCTCTCTGAGATTCAGTCTACACCTTTGTACAAAGAAGGGGTTGAACAGATGGTTTCTAAAGTCACTTTCAACTCTAAAAATTTACAATTCTATCTATACACATGGTTTGAGAGGCAGATATGTATGCTGATAGGGTTAGAGCTCAGCCTGGAATTTTATTCAGCTAATATGAAATTTCACATAGGTCATATGCCTTACCATGTGTTAGTGATTCTGTTCACATTGGCAGCATTTGAAAAAAAGAATAAAATGGCTGGTCCATATGTTCATGTGCAGCAAAAGGCGTGAAGACATTTAAAAACTCTCTGTGAATGAGGGCAAAAATGTATGCTTGATGCATTCTCAATTGATCTTGGTTTCAGGGAGGCTACATTTATTCCCATCTCTGGTACAGTTTACCAATTTCAGCAATTATCTCTTCTTGAGAAAGTTCATCCTCCCCAGATGCATTTTGTTGATTTGCACACAAAATCTATGCTACTGTTGCAGCTGCATCTGGGGGGTAAGCAGTGGAGAAAAAGTCCTGTGTAATTCGTGGGAGACATTCTGACATTGGTGAGTGTTCACAAAAAGTGGAACAAGAAGAAACCCTGGGTTGAGTAGTCAATCACAGGATGTAGCTTGAGTCTACGATAGGAAAAAAAGTGCAAACCAAAGGCCAATATCTTCAATCAGAGCACATGTAAAGAATGCTCAGTGGTCTTCAGAAGACGTATTATGCTCAGGAAGTCTCCTATAGCTAACACTGAAGTGGGCTGTCTGGTTTGGTCTTATTCTAGGATTTGAGAGCACAAATACACAATAGGAGTTCCCAGTATTTGTTGTTGATGATGATAGAACCCAGTGAGCACAATTTTCCACTTAATGAAAATATTTCAGCAAAGCTGAGGACCAGCCTTCAAATATTCTCCCCTTTTCATAATGCCCATATATCCCCACCAGGATGGAGTGAGTCCACAGAAGTTAGTGTCAAGTCTTGACCTCACTGTGCAGTCAGGTATATTTCAATTCCCAAGACTCCCTATTTTTTCCCCAGAATAAATAGAAAAACAGGCAACATTCAAATACTTCAGAGTTCTAGACAAATATCAAATCTAGTTCTTCCTCTGTTCTTGAAAAAATAGCAAACATTCAATTAAGACCAAAAGAGAATTGAGTCAATGTCAGTTTTCATTTAGTTACTGCAAAACATAGTCCTGCCTAGTTTTGTTTGTCTTTCTAAGAAACTGGCTTGCCAATGCTTTTACAATCACACTGACTGAAGCCAAAGCATGGATTTCCTATTTCCTTTGTGCTCTCTCATAACCATGGCCATAAAATGAAGCCTAAGTAGTAGAAAGATTGAGCCAAGAAGAGAGCTAATACCTAGATTAAAAAACACTGCCTCCATTGATGAAAATTGAGGAAAAGAATAGGAGAAGTATGCCCAGAAAATATTAAATAGCAAATGGAAAACTTCTTCTCAACATCAGTTTAAGTATTTAAAACCATTTCACGATGGGAAAATATTAATCAGTAATGAAGATGTTGAGGTACATAGAAAAACTGATAGTGATTTTACATCCCCATAGGCATGGACCTATAGTATCAGGCATGCAAACCAAAAGTTGTTAGAGATACTCAGTTTAAGACCTATCCTGAAGCAAAATCATTAATGGCTCCATTAGATATGCTCAGCCATGCTGGACCATAAATAAAACTCCCTTAGTGATAGAGTCTAGGACATATTGTATCTAGGAAAAAAATGATAGAACTCTGTTGAATGAAACAAATTAGGAAGAGGGGAGAAAAACAGACAAGTGAAAATCTGAACATTATATGGACTTCATACCAAGGTGCGATAGTTCTCTGTTGAAATGTGGAATCAATGATGCTGCCTCAAAGCTGGAGGGTGGCAAGTGTAGGAATAGCCTGTGGCAGGTGGTACCATGCCAGAAACACCACCGGGAGACACAGCAGAGCCGACAGTGGAGAACATGGACTCTGAAATCACATAGACAGGTCTGCCGCTTACAAGATGTGTGATCAGGGTATGTCATCCCCCAAAGTATGGGTTGCTTTTCTTTTTCTGTCTGTAGAATGGACAAAATAACAGTATTTACTTCATTAGCGTCTCTGGGGATTGAGATCATATATACATTCTTTGCAGTTGGATGATACTTAGCAAACACTGATTAATGTAAGCTATTATTCATTGAGTCATTTAACATATAATTGAGGACCGGCCAGTGCAGATGCCTAAGAATATAGCTTAGTTCTAAGTGAAACATAGTTACTGTTATTGTGATGATGAGGATGATGATGCCAATGTCAGTTTCTAAGAACGTTAGTTTTGAAACATTCTTTAGTGGTTGAAGGCTGTACAGCAGAATTTATAGCACATCTGTCTTCTTTTCTCTGCCTTTTTGAAACGTCACCTCATCTATACGATGCAGATATAATAATAAATGCCTATAAATAATAAATACCTAAATTGGTTAAGCTTTTGTATATCTGTGTATGTGTATAGAGCACTCAGGAAGGAGTCTGTCTTAGTATATGTACTAAGTATCAGTTGCTGTTAATATCATTAGCAGCAGGAAGCAAGTGAGCATCATTTATTTTCATGCTGGTGACAGCCAGAACATTTAGGGTCTGCCTCCTGGCAGCAAGGCACCTAGGACAGGTGCCACTTGGGGACATCCATCTTAAGGCCTGGCACTGGGAAAAAGCTAGGGAGGTTCCTATGATGGGGCTCCCAGAAATTCGTCAGGGTGCAAGAGGATAAAAGTTCCAAACAGAGAAGGATCTAGTGATTCAAAATGATGAAAGATTTTTAAAATGTATTTTACTACCACAACAGCAGCAGCAACAACAACAACAATGACTAACATTAAGAAAAGAGCACATGGAAGCCCCTACTGTTCCTGTGATGAAATATGCTGGAGCACAGACTTCTTTGTACCATATGCTGCCATTGTTCTCCACTCCTAAACCCCCTTGCTGATTTTAACCAGATATTTCACCTGTATGAAGACCTGCATTGGATGATGATGTGGCTCCACCCTACCCTAATAATGCCTTTAATTTGTTTAGCTCTTGTCAGTCTGTAAAATATTTGCTGAACAGTCTGTTTAAGAAGCCTGTCGGGAGTTAGGCTTCAATAGTAACTTCAATAATAATAGCAAGAGTAAAAATTTATTGGGCATTTATATGCCAGAGATAGCACCACATTCTTGTGTGCACGGTCCTGTTTAACTTCACGTCAACCCTCCGAGAAACATATCATCCTCATTTCACAGATGAGGGGTTACATGGCCTGCCTGAGAAACCAGAGCTTGTACAAGTCCAAAGCAACATTTGAACGTGGAGCTGTCCAGGTCTAAAGCCTGGGCTTTTTACTGTTATGTTATGATGTCTATCGAAATAGGGTCCCTGTCTTCATAAAGCTCACCATCTTATAAAATACTGTGCACAGTGGTTCTCAAAATGTAGTCCATGGACCAGCAGCATCAGTATCACCTGGTAATTTATTACAAATGGAAATTTTGGGGCTCCATCCCAGACCTCTCAATTATAATCTCTGTTAAGTGGGGTTGTCTGTGTTTTAACAACCCTTCAGGGGATTCTGATGCTCGGGAAAGGTTGAGAACCACACTAAACACTCTTAAAAGACAAGTAGGGCAAAAATTGTCATTATCCCAATTTTACATATAAAAATCTGAGGGCTAAGTAACATGCTCAGGTTATATAGCTGACATCAATGGCAAAGCTAGAGTCTAGACTTTCTGATTCCTAACCCAGGGGGTTGTTTTTCTCCTGGTGTATTTGTTACCATTTTACCCAAGTCAGCCTGGCTTTCAGAGCACCTTATGAATAGCCGATGATATAAAAGGAAGGATTTTTATATTCAAGAGGTGTCCTGAGTATTGAAATAATTTAATTTTTCCAAGAAGCCTTGTTTTACTGCCTGTAAACCACCACCAAGTGTGATATTGCCCTGTGCCCTATTTCCATTTTATGATGTAATGAATGCAAAAAAGATTATATTCCTTAATTTTAAAGAGAAATAGAAGCATATTACAAAATCTCTGGATAGATGAAAAGAAAAGTGTCCCCTGAGCCTACAAATAGAGTACAATTACTCATCATCTTGGTAAACAATAATATACATTGTTATTATGTGTGAGTTCTGTGCTTAGAGAGAATAAAGAAAAACGTTTTCATATTTTGCAAAACCCCTAGTGGATTGCCGGGTTGCTTTGTGTCTTCATAAAGTAATCGAGAATACTTTACCTTACGGAAGATAACATTATTTTGTTTGGGAAACAATTGATTCCAAGGGAGAGGGCTCACCTCTTTCGATATGAATTAAGACTTATTTTCAAGGTTTTCATTTCTAAAGCAAGGTTTGGAAAATGGCCTCAAAAGAAGGCCCCTCGGAAGATTTTAAAATTGTGCTGAAACTAGGCACACGTAGCTATGGCGCAGTTGAAAAGTGGCTAGTACAAACTGAATTACCAAAATCTGAATTCGTTTCCTAGGGCTGCCATAATAAATTACCACAAACTGGGTGGCTTAACACAACAGAAATGTATTCTCTTACGGATCTTGAGGCTAGAAGTCTGAAATCAAGCTGTCAGAGGGCCATGCTCCCTCTGGATGGAATGCCCCTTGCCTCTCCCTAGCTTCCGGGGGTGGCAGCTATCCTTGTTCTCGGGCTTGTACGTGCGGCACTCCAAACTTTTGCCTGCATCTGCACATCACCACCTTTTCTGTGTCCATAGCTCTGCCCTGGGATGTTGAATGCAGAATACCTCATTACTAATTTTTGTATTGATTATATGTTGAAGTGAAAATAATTGGTTAAATAAAACATAATATATTAGTTTTGTCTGTTTCTTTTTACTTTTTGTTAACGTGGGTACTAGATTGAAAATTACACATATGCTTTGCATTACATTTGTAGTGGACAGCACTGCCTTAGAAGATAAAGGAGCTGATCTCGGAGTCCTTAATGTAAAACTGCAGCTGAGAAGTGATTCTCTCCTTTCCTTGTCTTTGTAGAAGTAGAAACCCAGGCTGCTAACTCTGACCTTCACTGGGAAGTGGATTAAAGGACAGGTTTAGAGGTGAGAGAGATCATATATGTAAATTTGCTAGGGTGTTGACTAAAATTATGGGGTAAATATTTCCTTTATCACAGCTCTCTAAGATGCCCTCATAGAGGAAAGGATGTCAAAGTTTTGTATCCAGCAAAAGTAGTGAAACAGTGAAGACCAGAGTGTTATTTCTTGCAAAACTTCTTCCAGAGAACTTGAAAATTGCATTGACCAAAACAGCAGTAATCTGCACACACATGTTCGTAGCAGTATTATTCATAATAGCCAAAGAGTGGGAACAATCCAAATGCTCATCAATTGATGAATGAATAAACAAAATGTGGTAGATCCATACAAGGGAGTATTATTCAGTCATAAAAAGAAATGAATTACTGATTCTACAACATGGATTAACTTTGAAAATACAATGCTAAGCGAGAAGCCAGACACAAAGGCCATGTATTATATTATTCCATGTATGTGGAATATCCAGGAAAGACAAATCCAGAGAGACAGAAAGTAGATTAGTGTTTGCCCAGAGCAGGGGGTGGGGTAGGGTAAGGAAGGACAGTTACTAGAGATGAGGTTTCTTTTAAGGGTGATGAAAATATTGTGGAATTAGATAGTGGTGAGGGTTGCACAATCTTCCGAATATACAAAAAACAGCTTAACTGTGTATCTTAAAAGGTTGAATTGTATAATGTGTAAATTATATCTAAAAAAAGTAATTAAATCTTCCCATAAAAAGAAATAAGTATTCCCATCTCCTGAGAGACTGTCTTCTGTCAGGAAGTCAGTTACTCACAGACAACTTCCCTTATACGTGATAAACAGTATTAGAGAATTACAGGCCTATCCCAGCTCTCTTATTTTATAGACAAGTTCATTGATTTGTCCAAAGTCACACAGCTAATTACTGGGGTAATCAGATTCCAAGTTTCCCAAACTGTAATCCCAGTCTCTCTTCCGACACTCTATTACGGAGCCTCCCAATTGTGTGTTCTGCCGTCATGGGGAGAAGGGGGTTCGTTGTCTCTACCCCATACTCCCTTGAAGTGCAGCTTCTTTAACAAGAGAAAAGGAATAAAGCATAAACTTCCCTCGGAGAGTGAACTCTCTGAAGTTAATTTACCTGAGGTGTGATATTGGACCCACCCCGAGCAGAAGATGGGAAGACTTCCAGCGGGGGAAGGAGGACACCCGTGTTGTGAGTGTGATCTTGAAGAGGCAGCACAAGCACTAACTTCACCTATTTTCAATTTTGTTCCAGATTGGCATCCCTAGGAAGCAGGATAGCTTCTCATTTCCCGCCTGTCTGTACCTGGTGGCCAAAATTAAAAATCCATATTGAGGCTGTGATTAAACTTCCCCCTCCCTGAGGGTTATATCCCTGACCAATGCTTTAAAAATAATTCTGATACGAAAAAGGAAGGTAGTTTCATGGAGAAAGAGTATCTTTCTTTGTTAGAAAGAATATTGTTAAATAGATTTAAAAGATATGAATGCAGCATTGTATATGTTACTTGACCTACTTAAATAAAAAGAAACAAAAATCAATGTAAACACCCTAGTTTCAACTATATTGCTTGTACATATGTGACATCTATACCAGGAAAAATTAACATAACTAGAAATGCATTCTTCTTGTAGTGAAAACAAATGTCAAAACAAACAACTCAGGATAAACTTGAGATACAGAAGAAAGATTTTCTCTATTCTTTTCTAAGGAGCTTTGAAGATCTGGCCAACGGTTAACATAACAACCCATTGCAGCAAATATGTTTCTTCAACTGTGAGAGATTCACAGATTGTCACAATTGTGCTCTCATCCAGTCCAGCCTGTCTTTGGGGAGGATGAGAAAACTGAAGAGCAAAAAGATTAATTCATTCGCCCAAGTTCACATGGCTAACTGCTTTCAGAGCAAGAATCAGATATTGGAAACATTTGATTTACTTTTATCAAAAGAGTAATAATTTTTCCTGATTTGGACTTGATAATTGTTTTCTTGTTACATCATGACATGTCTAAACTCTACTTATATAAATGGACACGAATTTTATTTTTAAAAGTGTTTTTAGTCAAATGTTTTCGATTGGCTTTGTCAACAGTTTTCAGATGATAGTTTTAGGGAACTTGGCTAATAATGCCCTGTAGTCTTGATACAGTGACAAATAATATTTTTTAGAAGAGATTACTTTCTTAACTTTAGAATTTTTTATTCCTTACAAAATATTTACACACTCTTCATTTATTACTTTATCCATTTATTTGATAACAATTTATTAAACATCTACTACATTCTATGAATTGATAGATATTGGGCATATCAAGATATTTTTGATTTAGTCTATGGATTTAAGGAGTTTATAATCTTGTGGTCCAAAACAATTTGTTTCAAACACATGTGTTCTGCTAGATTTAAGTGAAAAATACAGTGTTTCTGTCAATGAACCATAGTGTTACAATATCAGACACTATTGCTTTGATACAGCCTATAGTGAATAAGATCATGGTCCTGAGGCTGAGAAAAATCTGGGTTCAATACCTACCTTTTAGAGAGCAGAAAGACTGATACCAGAGGCTGAGAAGGGTGTGTGTGGGGGGGGGGAGATGAAGAGAGGTTGGTCAATGGGTATAAACATTCAGTTAGATATCAGGCTAGGGTGACTATAATTAGCAACAATACTGTATATTTCAAAGTAGTTAGAAGAGAGAACTTGAAATGTTCCCAACATGTAGAAATGATAAATACTCAAGGTGATAGATACCCCAAATATGCTGGAGTGATCATTACATATTCTATGCATGCAATAAAATACCACATGTACCCCATAAATATGTATGAATATTTGTATCAATAAGAAAAAAATCTACCTTTAGGTATAGGTGATAAGTGTATGAGCTTGAGGAAGTTGCTTAATTCTCTGAGAAAACAGAAATAGTTAGCACAGTGACTGGTTTTACAATCAGGGCTTAATAATAATGTCTGCTGCAATCATTTATTAATCATAAAAGGACACGGCCTTCTCTCCTTATTACCAGTGAGCCCCAGTGCAAGCAAAACACCTCCATCCACTTTACCTTCAGTGGATCGTAAATTACACAGTAGGAATAAAGAAAACAGAAAATAATGGGAGTGGGAGGGAAAGAGAGAATGCCACAAGCAGGCATGCCTTCTGCATTTCTACCATGGATACAATCAGAGAGCAAGGTCAAAAGTGAGGATGTTTAGTTTTGTTGTAAAGTTGACTAAGAAGGGAGCAGCTAACAGTTTCCTTCATTCTCAAATAATGGTTTACACTTAAAAGGAAGGAAGAAGAAAACAAGATTAATGGCTATTTCTCTTATCTAATCGTATTATTCTCAGAATAAATCTGTATCTTATTCTCTCTATAGTCATAGATACATGATAGATAGATAGATAGATAGATAATATATATAAGCATGTTTTGTGTATTTTTACCAAGTCCACTGGGCAATCCGCTAATATTTGAATTAGAGAATTTTAGAAATGGAGGAAAATACTATATCACCCATATAATATTTTATCATTAACTATATAACTATATGAATAACTATTATTTTATATTTCTTAATATCAAAACATGACTAAGAGTCCTAGGCAACTCTTTCATCACTAATAATGGTAATGATAATATTAAAAACGACAATAATTACTGTCCTCCTTCCTCTCCTCTAAATGCTTTAAATACATTATGTAATTTATATTGGGCTCAGAACAGCTCTAATATGGCTAATATTGTCACCTCTGTATTACGGATGGGGCAGATAAATTGGGTTAAGTGGCTAAAGATCATGCAAGTATGGCTTTGCCAGGTATCTTCCATCTTCCTTGTCCTCGCCAGCATCAGCCTCAGACATTACCGTGTTCCTTCTATAGCAACAGTCTTGTGCAGAAACTCAAACCATCGTCCCTTCCATAGTGCCCCTTCACCTCAGTCCCTCAGCAGCTTCCTCCCCAGTTATTGATTTACTATATTACTACAGAAAAAAAACAAACAAACTAAACTGTGCAGATGTTACCTCCCGAAGTTGCTTTATGTCTTTAACCATAACGGCAGTCTGGTGATTTCTGCTTTCCCTCCAAGGAGACATCTGTCCCCCAACTCCTAACATTTTATCTCTTTGAATTGTTACAATGTTTTCTCTCCACGCCCTGTGGTAATATTCAGTCACTCTCCCTCTGACCTACTTTTAGTATGTTCTATCTCCCACCTTCCTCCCTCCTTTGCTTTCTATTTTATCTTAGCTTAGAATATTGACTTAAAACTAACGTAATTATCTTTAAACATGCCTTCAAACCCCAATTGTTCAGCTCCCTCTGAATTACAATGAATAAAGTTTTGACGTATTTGTTTAAAATTCACTAGGCTAATATATTCATATATGGCATATACTTCATATGCACTGTTTTCTGTGTTTCTTTAAAGGAGAGTGTGAAATTCTCTAATAAAGTCTTGTCCATAGGAAAAAAATATCACAATCCCACATGGGAATTATGATAATTCAAAAAATAAATCAAAACCAAAATAAATCCATATCTTCTCTGAGCAAAAGGGTGAATAATAAAAATGCAGCAGTATTTGTCAGGGTCAACAGTTCTTGCCAGAACCTGATGTGATATTCTCTAAAGAATTTGAGAAGTTATGAACAACTGATAAGATGGGCAAATATGATTTGCACACAAGTGATCTTTGCAAAATAAAAATTGTCAAGTAAAAATAAATTCTCCCCTATCCCCTTTTTTTTATCTTTAGCAGAATTCTTGGACACCCTCTTTGGGAATGCTCTTCTCCCCAGTGTTGTGATATTTGCACAAAAACTTCGGTTTTAATATAATATTTATCTAACTAGATATAACCAAATTTGAAGTTGATGCTCTACATTTCTTAGATTTCCCTTTGATTTCAGCTAATTGCTCTATTTAGTTACATTTAAGACGAGGGAAGGGAAAGAAGATTATCAATTATATTTCCTGATTTGTATAGATTTCGTATTATTTAAACTTGATCTTTAATTGAGTAAATGTGTGTGTGTGTGTGTGTGTGTGCGTGTGTGTGTTTTGTTCAGTGATTAAAAATAACTTTTAAATTTTGGTCTTTCCTTTCTATGATGTAATAGAAACCCAAGGAGTCTAGAACTATATTTGCTATTTTCTAGTTTTATGACTTCGATCAAATCACTCTACCTCTCAGGATTTCAGATTCTGCATAAGTAAAATAATGATACGGAGCCCAAGTGTGTTTTGGAGGCCAGAGTTTCCCAAAATTTGAACATCTACTTTTGTTTAAATGGCACACTCACTATTGTTATTCACTTTAATTTTTTATAAACTACATTTTTTTTTTACCTAAAGCAAGTTTATCACATCAGTATCACTTGTTATAAATAAAAAATAGGCATAAAAATAAATACTGTGGAAAAAAACATATTAAAGCCTGGCTTGTCCTCAGAAGTCTCAGATGCTGAGCCCTGATATTTTTCCCACAGAAATAAGACTGTCAAATGTTAGTGAGGTTTTAAAGACATGCTGGCACCAACTGAGACTTTATTTTTAGTTTAATCAGAAGAACTCAAAGAAAATTAACTGAAAGAGGAATGACTTATTCTTAAGTGAGTCAATATTATTTAACTGCCTTATCTCTTTACAGTCTAAAAATCATCCCGCGTTAGTGTTATGCACCCTGCACACCAGCGTTGTGCACCCCACATGTTGGGAAATGCTAATGTAGAGAGAGACATCTTCCAGCCCTAAAAAAATGGATGCTTGAATGCTCCAACATGATATATCAAATACACCCTAGCAATGATGACTCAGATGAATCATTTAAGTGATTATTTTTTCTTCCTGCATTATTTTTCATGTATGTAAACATTTGGTTTTGTATATTGAAACTCATCTGCTCTGTAAAAGATGGTCTAAATCCATTTGTGACAAAGACATGTAACGATACCGTTGCCTTTGCGATTTAATTTAATGATGTTCAAAAGCTTTCTAAGTAGTAAATCTACAGCTCATTTTACTACTTACCTCTCCTCATCCAGAATATCATACAAGGGGTGACATAACTAACCCCTGGCCAGACTAACCTGTACACTGGAGCCCTGGAACAGGGACAGCCTGGCATGTGATGTTATTATGACTAGAGGCCTTTTAAACACATAGTGTTTGACAGAGTGCTGAGTAGTTGTGGCATTAGTGGTGGGAGATTTAACACGGAACCCATTCTTAAAGTCTTAGAGAGCCCGGTTGGCTCTTAAAAACACAACTCATGAGTTTCCTTGGTTTCAGTGCCTTATTTTTAACATTATTTGAAGTATGTTTTTCTTCACTGATTGGTTAAAGTACACTCTTGTTTCTGTTTTTAGCCATCCATTGCTATTGTCCTAGTAAGCCCAGTGTTTCAAACATGTGTATCTTGGAGTATAATTCCTCCTTAAACAGGACTACTCAAGCCTATACATCTTCTACCCCTGTGGCCCACCACAAAGACAATATCTAAATTCTGGAGGCATTAGAAGAATGTGAGGGTCATTCTCAACTTTTCTTCCCCTCTGTAAAATAGTAACATTTACTCTCTCATGCGAGTTTTTGGGTCAGGAATTTGGGGGCAGCTTAGCTCAGTGGTTCTGATTTAGGAAATTGCAATCGGCTGTCACTTGGAGCTGCATCTGTTGAAGGCTCGACTGGGGTTGGAGCATCCATTTTCAAGTTGGCTCAGTCACATACACGGTTGTCACTCGCTGCTGGTGGGAGACCTCTGCTCCTTACCACATGGAGCCTTCACGTGGCTGCTTCAGTATCCTCATGACATGGCCCCTGCTTTCCAACAGAGCGAGTGATCCAGAGAGAAAGAAAGAAGACGCCACAGTGCCTTGTTACGGGAGTCACAATTGTCATTTCCACAACATTCTGTTTGTTATAAGCAAGTCACTGTATTCTTCCCCTCACTCCGGGGAGGGGAATTAAGCTCCATCTTTTGGAAGGAGGAGTGTCAAAGAATTTTTGGACATAATTTCAGACTGCCACAATTTACTTCTCTTCCTCTCCTTTGCTTCCATTCTGGAACAAATTATCGGTTGTTACCTAGATGAAACATCTTAACTGAGTAGCTTACACAAGGAATAAAATTGAGAGGACTTTTCACGGCATATAATGTCCTGTATAATTTGCTCCCCACCTTCTTCTTTAACCTCATCCCATGCGACTCTCTCCCTAGCTCAGCAGGAATTCTAGTCTTCTTTCCAGGGCTGAAACACGTCCACCTCCTCCTCACTCAGGGCCTGCGCACCTGTGCACTCTGTTGGGAAGGGTCTTTCCTCTCCCCCTTGCCTTTCTGTGACTGGCTTTATCTTTTGGATTTCTGCTTAAATACCTGTCCAACATAAAAACTTTTTTTCTGATAAAACTAAAGTAGCACCCTCCCATTTGTTTTTTCTTAAAAAAACAAAGATGTATTGAAATACAATTGACATGCAATAAACTGTACAAATTAAAGTGTACGCTTTGATATATCTTGCCATAAGTATGCAAATCATCACCACAATCAAAATAATGAATGCATCACCACCAAAAACATCACCTCATGGCCCTTCAAAAAGAGCATCCTCCATTATTTTCTAAACTAAACACACTGCCTAGACCATCACAACATTTCTTACAATGTATCATTGCTAATTGCTCTGATCTCAGTTTGTAGTAACTCACTTGCGTGTCTCACCATCAAGACTGTGAACTCCAGGTGAAGAGAGATTGTGTCTGTCGAGTTCATTGCTACATCTCCATGATCACATTGCTTAGAACCTTGGAGATATTCAATATGCTTTTTGAATAAATGAATAATTAATCTTGTTATAAGCTGACAAGGTCCCTTAAACAGATACAGGTCAAGTGCTCAGGTACTTTTGAGGCAGTTAGGGGTATCAGGGAGATTCACGTGAGGTTGGTCTTGTAGTAGCTGCCCTGTGAAGAACAAGTAGATTTGTGATTTTTTTTAAAAAAAAGCAGCTTTCTGAGACTGAGCAAAAAGGATAAGGTGTAGATTTCAGAAGCATAAACAAAGAAAAACAAGATCCCAATTTGCCTCTCATGTAAGGGGAGTGATATAGTTTGAATATTTGTCCTCTCCAAATCTCATGCTGAAATTTGATCTGCAGCATTGAATGTGGGGCCTGGTGGGAGGTGTTTGGGTCATGGGGGCGGATCCCTCATGAATCCCTCCTGGATCCCTGTGATAATGAGTGAGTTCTCACTTTATTGTTTCGCCAGAGAGCTGGTTGTTTAAAAGAGCCTGGCACCACCTCCTTCCTCTCTTGCTCCCTCGTGCACCATGGGACACCCCTGTTCCCCCTTCCCTTCCACCTTGGTTGGAAGCTCCTTGAAGGCCTCACCAGAGGCAGATGCTGACGTGATGCTCTTTGTATAGTCTGCAGAACAGTGAGCCAAATAAACCTCTTTTCTTTATAAATTACCCAGCCGCAGGCATTTCTTTATAGCAGCACAAAATGGACTAACACAGAGGTAAAGAAAAGTGAGCACTGAATGCCAGGTGTAGCAGTAGCCTGATCAATCATTCAGTAGAGACTGAGAAGCAATCATTAAAGGTTTTTAGCCTGGCCCTGACTTTTTACTGTACTGGCTTTGCCTCAAGGACAATTAATATGGCACTGACAGGTAAGGGAACATGTGAATATTTTAGAAACCTTTGTCTGTCTTTGCATGATTTATATCATTTCAGATAAAGAAGTAAGGAAAATACAAATATAATTCAAAGTATGTGTTTTAACTTCCCTAAAACCAAAGAGAGGGTTGGTTTAACTATTATCTGGAGTGGTCTATTCACGGGTGGGTAACAAACTGTTTATTGTTAAAGTTTTCATAGCTTTAGAAATGCTCACACAGATGTTTGGGAATATATTTGGTACGCAACAGAATAGAACCTTTGTGCACATTTATTTTTGTATTTATTGTATTATACCAAGGGTTTGTAATCAGGTAACTGTATTGTGGAGAGAAGTGGTATCAGAATAGGAAGTCTACATTTGAGTTGGATATCTTTAAGCAGATTTCCCTCCTTTACTAGACCTAATTTGAGCATATCTAGTATATATCTGCTCATATATGGTACACATTCCACATTCTCTGAACTCACATGTTGAATTTTCCCACACAATTTTAATACACGTAAAAAAGGAGAACAGATGTTTGGTCTCTACATTTTCTGAATGTATGGAAACATCCATGTTATGTAACAAGCACAAAGTAATTGCCCAGCTCTGTCGATATCATTTTTATGTTTTGATGGTTATTGACTGACAAGAAGAAGGGTGACTGAAACATAAATGGCATGGCAGCGAAATGCCACATGCATGCAAATATCGAACTCCAATAATATCTCTCACTTGTTTGTTCAGCACCTACTGTATGACAAAAATCTCTACTCAGTGAATTTACCTCCATTAATCTTCACAGTTATTCTTGTAGACAGATACATTGAGGTTATCCTTGCTTAATATATGAGAAAACTGAAGTTTATGTATAACTTTCCCATGATAACACCACTTATAAGTAGCAGAGTTGCAGTTGAAACTAGTGTTTGTGGCCTCTGAAATGATCAGGCAGTGGTTATTGATTTTTAAGTTCATGTAATTACAAATTTTTATTCAGCCTTAGAATCAAGTCTGAGTATTTCCTTTCTGAAGGAGTCATATTTTGGGATAAGCATATGAAGGTCCCACAAGAATGTTACTGCCACAGACCATACCTAAATGTGCTGAAAATATTTTAGGGACGAGAACATAGTTGTTAATGGATTTGTTTCATCTGCTTCTGGATTGAATGATTAAAGCCAGTTTTTCCTTATGGCTGAAAGAATCTGATAAAAACTTAATCATTTGTTATAAGGAAAAAAAGTGGAGACTATGTCATTACTATCACTATCTGAAGTAGTCACATATATTGCGTTTCCTATGATGTCCCAGTCAGTAACAAATAGTTATACTTGTATAAATATAAAGTCATATATTTCAATAAATATTGCAGCCTTGTAAGAATTGCATATTTTTACATAAATAGGTA
The DNA here is from genome assembly GCF_000956105.1 of Propithecus coquereli. Taxonomy (NCBI): domain Eukaryota; kingdom Metazoa; phylum Chordata; class Mammalia; order Primates; family Indriidae; genus Propithecus; species Propithecus coquereli. The sequence goes on along the minus strand of NW_012151952.1, from coordinate 4,787,273 downwards.
TTTCCAGATAGTCTCATTATTTGTATACTCCAAAAATGTAGTACCTTGAAGACCTTGACTTATTTGGGAATGACATGCAAATTTGGCTGCCCGAAAATCTATTGGCATATATTCAAGATAAATTTTACAAGCAGGAGATTATTTTGGGAGCATAATTCATCACTTTGCTTGCATAGTTTGTGCTCTCAGTCTGTCATTTTATTGGCGAGCTATATTTTCTTGGAGTAATGTTGAACAAAGTTCCTGAGAAACTGTTTTATTGACAATTTGAAATGTTGCTGATTATGATCCCTTAAGGTAAATTCTGTACACAAGTTACATTCTTATCCATTGATTCCATGAAAACAAAAATTCTTTGCATTTTATAAATAGGTAATTTGATAGAGTATTATTAATATTTTCTCTAGGGTTTTTGGTTGACCAGGATATAAGAAGTTGGATCTTGGAGAGTTCTTTTTTATTAAGTCAGAAGAAGAAGAGTGTGTGTGTATCTGTACTTCTGTATAATTGTGTATGTGTATACACTTGCGTTTAGAGTAGTTTTTTTCTTATTCATTTAAAAAAGTAAATGGGATAAATTTTGCATATTGTTTGCCTCTGGTCCCAATCTATTAGTGGAAACAATTGATATTCAACCATAATTGGAAAAATCATAGCCTTTTTAAA
>NW_012151952.1:4782661-4786557 GCF_000956105.1 Propithecus coquereli | reverse complement strand
TGTACACAAGTTACATTCTTATCCATTGATTCCATGAAAACAAAAATTCTTTGCATTTTATAAATAGGTAATTTGATAGAGTATTATTAATATTTGCTCTAGGGTTTTTGGTTGACCAGGATATGAGAAGTTGGATCTTGGAGAGTTCTTTCTCAATAAGTCAGAAGAAGAAGAGTGTGTGTGTATCTGTACTTCTGTATAATTGTGTATGTGTATACACTTGCATTTAGAGTAGCTTTTTTCTTATTCATTTAAGAAAGTAAATGGGATAAATTTTGCATATTGTTTGCCTCTGGTCCCAATCTATTAGTGGAAACAATTGATATTTAACCATAATTGGAAAAATCATAGCCTTTTTAAAGAAGTAATATTTATCACATTAGTTACAGTTCCATTTCACATTGAGTATGTGTCCAGCCTTTGACCAGGAAAATATAGAACCCCACATCTGATCCAAGTTATATTAACCCCATATCTGATCCAAGTACTATTAATGGGAATAGTACATCTCTCGATAGTGACACTATTACTCTCTTTGAATGTCTTGAGATTTCATTGGTATATTTTTATTAGCTCCTTCAAAATGTTGGCCAATATTACACAATTTACCAAGTATTTCTGATGCATTAATTCTCTTAATATCAAATGCCAATAAATTCTATAGAAAAAATGATTTGGTTTTGGCATTTTAAAGATGATACTGTCCATAGTTGCCCTGGCAGTTAGGTCCTATCTGAGTCTGTATGCATGCCATAGATTTCAGGGAAAATTCCACAATGTCACACAACATGCTTTTTGGGGAAATTTAAATAGGTCAAGATTTACATGATCCCCAAGCAGGCAGGTATAACATTTTCTCAAAGCTGGCCACCTCTTAGAGTCTCATCATTTAGTGGAGGTCTCTGTAATCACCAGGAGGATTATTTATCATCATCTGTCATTTGTGGGTGGCATTGAGCTAATACTGGATAAAACAAATGAAGCTGTCATGGTTTTCCCTTCTAGGAGTTTATGAGATGACATCATTTTCAAAGTCTAAACTTTGTGAATAAATAATAACACTATAGTATGTGCCTTTACATGAAAGCGTAATTAAAAGCAATAAATGAATACATATGCTCCTACTCACATTAAATTTATTGGTAATAATTTTAAGGATCCTGCAGTTTGACTGTAGATAGGATTAAGTGTTAAAAATAGGCCTTATAACCATCTTGATTTACATATTGTCTTGGAGGGAAGCAGGTGAGAGAAGCATATTGAATAAATGCTAACTCTTATAAATATTGATTTCCATATAAATTAATTTACTAAACATTATAGTTTATACATTGAGCTTATTTGTTTAATTTTAACAGACTAGTAAAACGGACATTGGTTTTCCTCCAAATTCTTTCTGTGTTTTCATTTGGATAAAGATGATAATGTTGACAATAATAATCTGAAGCTTAATATTATAATAGCAGCAGCAATCACTTTTGAGTATTTGATAGTGAAGAATGAATCCATACATATTTATGTGTGTTTATATCAATCTATCTACACACACATATATATATTTACACACACATTTTAACATATATATACTCACTTAATCTATACACCATCCCTTGAATGTAGGTTCTTTTCTACACTTATTTTTTAGATTAACTGAGAAATAAGGAAGTTCAATAATTTGCCCCGACCACTCTGCTACTGGAAGCAGGATTGGAATCTGGACAATTTGACTCTAAAGACTCATACTCTCTATCAAAATTCAATACCGTGGATATTGTAAATTCTAAGGCCATCTTGTACATGTAATTTCAATACAATAAGTGCCATGTGTTCACTGTTTTTTAAAGATTGAACTTTAAATCTGCAGTGAACTGGCTACTTATCCGATTACCAACCATATCTTTTGGGGTACTGTATCTAGGACAAGTAAAAACATTCCTGATCATATTTTCTTATTTGAGCTTCTTTCTCTGATTTCCGCACATAGCCCATATAAACTCAGAAATTGTCTTTTTAGGAATCTCACTGAACAAAATATCTTGCGCTTTATAGTGGGAAGGGGATAAAAGTGCAGGTCACTCAAACCTATCAATAGTTTGCAAATGCTGTGGCGGGTACTCCTCCTGACAGCCACTGTCCCTTGCGTAGCATCTCCAAGGCACCTGCACACTTTTGCAGCTACTACTGCTCTCCCAATCCTCTTCCTTCCTAGTTCCATGGCCAAGATTTCAGAGACTGTTACAGAAATCACAGTGAGGTCAGTACCTTGTTTGTTAGAAATTTAAGAAGGACCACAATATTAGGTTGCGAAGGAAGGGACAATGCCTTTTTGGAGTTTGTAATGTGCCTTCTAGGTTCAGCATTAACACTTTATATGAAGTGTTAGGAGCTTTAAGTGGTCTTTGGCAGGTAGCACCTTGTATCTCAATGAGAGAGCCTTAAAGAAAGTTAATAAAAATGCCAAGGTACTCTGTCCTGACATAGGGCTCATGAGTCATAATTTTGATAAACTTCAGCATAGAGCTCTAGCAACATGGTGCATCTGGCGACAGCATCCCAGCTGTTCCCCAGAAAAGGTGCAAAATTGAGAATCAGCAGCCTGAAGGCATAACAGACAGTGTCTGAGAAGTGATGCTGTGTCCTGAGGAAGAGCCAAGTCAGAGGAGTACAGACTTAAGCTGAACCATCCCCCAGTGTAAAGATGCACACACATCAAGGGACCGCGAACAAGAGAACTGAACTTCCTCAAGCCTGTGGTGTCAGAGAACAACTCGACAGTGTTCTTACCTGTCCCTTAAAATAGCCTGTTTGTTCCTATCTAACCCAATGACTTTACTGTATAAGAAAATACTTCCGAAAGTAAACACATATGAACAACCCGCACACAGGAGGAAAAAAGCACTGTATTACAATTGTCCCTTTTTCTTCTCCTCTCTCCCAACCTAATGAACTTTTTTGCATCCATCAGTTTCTAACCAGGCAGCTACTGAAATTTTTATTCATGCTTTAGTTTCCTCAAGAATTGATTTTCGTAATTCTCTTTTATGGCCTTCCCTTACCAGGCTATTTTGAGGTTGCAACATATTCTGAATTCAGCAGGTGCTTCAAGCCTGGCAGCATCTTATTGCCTCTCTTCTGGCTTCCTTTAGTGCCTCCCAGTATCAAACGTGATTGCTCCTACAATTTTAATTTTTGCTCGCTGTGTCACCGAACAACCTTGTTAGTCCTATCACTGAGCCCAGTTTGCAATGTTAGGAGGTCTGAGTAGTTCCACACTCGATAAACTGCAGTGGTATTAGCATGTACAATTGCACACTTTGAATCATCTTACCCTTATTATACAGGAAGTCTCACACTTATTTTAAGGGAGAAAATGCTTTAGAGAGGAAAGAAAAAAAAATTAAAGCAAATTCTGTTTGACTCTCAATATTCTAATCACCAAGGATTGGAATTTTCAGGAACCAATTTCAATTCGATGTTTCTATTTGCAATTGAATTCAGGGTGTGTGTGTGAGAGAGAGAGAGTGTGTGTATGTGTGCACACATTTGCATATACTCCTTTGATTTTATGTGTTCCATTCTTATTCCATAATTTATAAATATAAGGAAACCTATGTAGTTTAATAGAAATTCAGTGAAGTTAGGAATTAAAGGCAAATAAATATAAATAGCTGCCAGCAGCAAAGACTTCACAAATCCATTTAGTTAGTTGATGTGTTTATTTGTGGATGTAAAGCCATGGCATTTGTGCAAATGTTGTTCCAACATACGTACATGAATGGGGGCATAAAGATCCACTCTCTCGGTTTTGTAGCTGAACAAATTTCCTTAAGCTGTTACTAATGGTAATAACGTTCCCTATTTAAAGGGTATTTCCAAATGGGAGATGTAAGTTCACC
>NW_012151952.1:4779130-4780481 GCF_000956105.1 Propithecus coquereli | reverse complement strand
TTTTCTAAATGCTTGGATTTTTTGCTACATATCACATATACACTTAGTTTTACCTTGCAAAGAAATATTCAAGTTGTTTTGATTTGTCATGATATCACACAGAAATGCTGCATTCCCATAGAAATATTTCAATAATTCACATTGCTGATTCTGTCCTTCGTAAAATTTAACTTTCTGTTCTCACGGAGATAAAATTTTGCCTAACACCTATCCCTATGATAGCCAACGCACTTTAGAATGATATGGCAAATCCATACTGAATACCTCATTGTTCAACGTTAGCATGTTACAAAACCGACAATGCCGTGTTGCATTTGCACTAATATAGCAAATAATACTTATAACTTGTTGCAAAGTGTTACTTAAAATAGTAGTTTTAGCACAGCGATTTTGCTGATGCAAGATACAATGAAAAGAAATTAATGCATCTGTATCTGTTAATGCTTTTTTTTATCTGTGCAATAAACCCTTCATGTTTTCCTGTCTTGGAAGGTATACTGTCTGTACATACACTAACTAAATTTCCCAAATTCAGTTCAACTTCACGACATTTATCTTGAAAGTTGTTGAAAATATCTACTCCCCATGTTCTGTTCCCATGAGTGCCCAAAACAAGTAACTTTTTGTAGCAAAGAAAATCTTCTGTTATGACCCAAATGAAATGTAAAACCTGCACCGAGCCAGTAGTATCAGTTGATTCATCCAAAGCAATTGAATAATATATATTTTCCTTTAGAAGTATTGCATGAAGTTGTTCTGTTAAGTTGAAGGCTAATTCATGCTGCCGATCAGTTATGGTTCTCCTTGAAAGAGGCAGTTTGTACTTTGAAACATTACAATGGAGTCTAAGCATCCTACAACTTCAACAATGCATTCTTTCACAATTTCTACATCACCAAATGGCTTCCTTTTTTTTCCGAATACATAAGCTACTTTATAAGTTGCTTCAGTGGCATTATTTCCAGGTCTTACTGTTGCTTGAAAGAATTGTCCTTTGTTTTTCCTTTTCATCTTTTAATTTCTGCAATACAATCTTTTATGCCTCTCCCTCTGATTTAAAATATCTGCGGTCCTTATGAGTGTTATAATGGTGATAAGCATTGAATTTCTTTAATGTTGATATTGCACCATCACAAAGCAAGCAAATCATCTTATCTTTAGCAGAAACAAGACAATATTGCAATTCCCAATCCTCATTTAAAAATCTGTTTTCTTCCTTCAGTGTTCTCTTGGTCTTCTTTGAGATGATGGGCTGTTAACCAGACAGAATTAAAAAATATTGTTGAGTTGTGCAACTATTCACAAATTCCACTTCAAACAGAAACACAGTGCACCATTGTCAAAAGCTGAT
>NW_012151952.1:4776238-4779080 GCF_000956105.1 Propithecus coquereli | reverse complement strand
GCCTCGGCCTCCCAGAGTGCTAGGATTACAGGCGTGAGCCACCGTGCCCGGCCAGCAAATTCTGTTTGACTATCAATATTCTAATGACCAAGGATTGGAATTTTCAGGAACCAATTTCAATTTGATGTTTCTATTTGCAATTGAATTCAGGGTGTGTGTGTGAGAGAGAGAGAGAGAGTGTGTGTATGTGTGCACACATTTGCATATACTCCTTCTTTGATTTTATGTGTTCCATTCTTATTCCATAATTTATAAATATAAGGAAACCTATGTAGTTTAATAGAAATTCAGTGAAATTAGGAATTAAAAGCAAGTAAATATAAATAGTTGCCAGCAGCAAAGACTTCACAAATCCATTTAGTTAGTTGATGTATTTATATGTGGATGTAAAGCCATGGCATTTGTGCAAATGTTGTCCCAACATACGTACATGAATGGGGGCATAAAGATCCACTCTCTTGGTTTTGTAGCTGAACAAATTTCCTTAAGCTGTTACTAATGGTAATAACGTTCCCTATTTAAAGGGTATTTCCAAATGGGAGATGTAAGTTCACCCCCCACCCCGGTTTTAAAAATCATTTCTGATCTAAGGATAATAGACTTACATTTATACTACAAAATACATTATTAATAATAACTGGAATTTGTTGAATATTTACTAAATGCCCAGCATTGTGCATAAAAGACTAATGAAATTTGAAATGCAATGTATTTGTTAATATTGAAAATATACAACATGGAATTTTGTCTTCAATTCAGAAGGCACTTTGACATGTCCTAGTGGGGGAAAATCATTATAAATTGTCAGTCTCTTGTAAAATTATGGAAGCGCTGGTTTATAGAGATCTTTCTGTGGTAAGAGAAGCAGATAATCAAATCTTTACTCACAGAAACAAAATCCTACAGAAAATAATCCTGGCAGTCTGCTGATTTAAGTGTCTGAATAGAATGGATTAGGTAAATAAAAAGAATGGGCATGTAAATAGAAAAAATCATAGTTTCTAAATATCAAATTCAGAAACTTTTGATTAATGACTTACATTTTATGTTATACAGCTTTAAAGACTTTTTTTCTTATTCCCTATCCTTGAAAACAAAATGAAATGCATATGAGAGCACCAATGGAATAAAAACAGCCCATTATGGGTCATACATTCCTTCTTTAACAAGACTTTGTCTACTGTCACAGGGCAGCTTAGTATGATAGAAAGGAAATGTAGATGTGTGCTCCATGTCTTCCACTTGATAGCTATGTGAATAAGTCACGATATGTAACTGGTCTAGTTGTGCTACACTAAAAATCCTCTCTAAAATTTCACTGGCACGATACTGCACACGTGTGTATATTTCACACACATTCTATCATCCAAGGAGATTTGACAAAGGGCCTCTGCTGGTGGGTCATTCAGAGCCCTGGGCTGATAGAGATTTCCTCTTAATACCTGCTTCAGACACCATCAACCATGAGAAAGGGCCAGGCACAGAGGCTCACCCCTGTAATCCTAGCACTCTGGGAGGCCGAGGCCGGAGGATGGCTTGAGGTCAGGAGTTTGGGACCAGCCTCAGCAAGAGCAAGACCCTGTCTCTACTAAAACTAGAAAGAAATTAGCCAGACAGCTAAAAATAGAAAAAAATTAGCAGGACATGGTGGCACCAGCCTGTAGTCCCAGCTACTCAGGAGGCCGAGACGGGAGGATCTCTTGAGCCCTGGAGTTTGAGGTTGCTGTGAGCTAGCTTGACGCTACAGCACTCTAGCCCAGGCAATAGAGCGAGACTGTCTCAAAAAACAACAACAAGAACAACAAAACAAACAAAAAACAATGAGAAGGGAAATGTGGCAACTCGTATAGGCTCTTTACATTTCTACCTGGAAGTAACATATAATTTCTCTTACATTTCATCTTCCAGTGCAAGACACATGGTCAAAGAGAAAGAAAGTACAATCCTAGCATGTGCTCAGCAAGGCATCACTGATGACTACCATGCCATGTGATTTTGTGTAAATTTCTTAATATATGTGGGCTTCATTATTCTAATCTGTTATTAAAAAATTTAGAGGACTTCCCTGACTTGATTCCTCTTCCCACGACCCCGCTCTGAACTTTTTTTCCCCACTCACTATTACTAGTTTATTACAAAGGATACAACTTAGCAACAGCCAAATGGAAGAAATGCACAGGAAAGGTACAGGGCAGGGATGGGGAACATTTTCCTGTTGGAAGACCACATTAATTTAGCTGTCATCAAATAAAGCAGCATTCAAGAAACTTCAGTTAGATATACTTAAAAATGCACATTATTTTGTAAAAATCTGACTACTATGTACTTAATAATTTCTAAAAATAAAAACTATTTGTTAATTTTAAAGTTAATTAACCTTTTCATGATTTTGTTGTGTCTGCTTTTTGTTGGAAAGCATTCGTATATCTGGTTGCAGCATGGAGGTCCGTAGTTTCATTTGATTCTCTAGATGAGTAATCAGTCATTTGTGACCTTAAAGGTGTCTTGATTTGGGTTAGATAGGAGAATGCAGATTCGCAGCAATAAGTGGTTGCAAAGCAAGAAAGCATTTTTCAGACATGTTGTCAAAGGTGTGGATATTCTACTGCATTTTTCCATATTTCAATTGGCTCTTTCTTAGCATCAGTGACTTTAAAATGTCAGCTACTGAGTGCTTAATCAATTCCATCTGTAGTTCTATAGGTGCCTTGGTGATATCTACTGGGTGAGGCCGAAATGCTAATTTGAGTGTGATGTCATCATTCTCAAAAGTCAGTGAAACTTTCATTGCATTCTTCAATAAATAGGTCTATAACAGTAGCATATTCTTCAAATGATTCAC
>NW_012151952.1:4764900-4766888 GCF_000956105.1 Propithecus coquereli | reverse complement strand
TAAGCACATAATAGAATTATTTTTTTCTCCTAACTTACTGAATCATATTTAGATGTGATGCTTAATTTTTAATGTTTGAGTTGACTCTTCAATAAAATCACAGAGTCTTATTGTAAGATCGAATTAAGTGACTGAAATTAGCTTGAATGTAGTGAAATTTGGGACATTGTTTCAGACATTTTAAAGACCACATGATATAAAGGTGCAGTCTTGCTTTTGTTTTTGTTTTTTGTTATATTTTGAGAGAGTCTCATTCTGCACCCAGGCTGGAGTACAGTGACCTGATCATAGCTCACTGCAACCTCGAACTCGTGGGCTCACGTGATCCTTCTGCTGCGGCCTTCCAAATTGCTAGGATTACAGGGGTGAGCCAGCACACCCAGCCTATGCTGTGATACAGTTTTTAAGCCAACAGTAGATGAACATGTGTGCTCTGAGTGGCTTGGAAGAATTCAAGGGAGAGAAAAACAATTATACCAGGTGCCCCAGCCCATTCACATGAACCATTGAATTGAGCGCTATTAATAGTAGGCTCTTTTTAAAGGACCCATTTGTTTGCGTGCAATGGGTAGAAAAGGGAGTTATGGCAGGAACTGATTCCCTTATTCTTCCATCATGAGGAGATTCCACAGACCAGATTTTCCCTCCAGAGACGGGCTTGTCTGATGATGCTTACAGTCAATAAATAGTCTCGCCTTGCTCTTTTCCCATCATCTTCTGAGGACGGATAATCCACAACAGCAGTTTAAGAAACCCCCTAATATTTTAGCCAAGTCACATTGAGCCACTCTGTAGAAACAGATTTTTCTTCTAGGCTTTTTTAGGAAATAAATACATACGCTTCATGTGATGACAGATATTACTGTGGTTTGAATGTGTCCCTTCCAAAATTCCTGTTGTAACTTAATCCCCATTGTGGAGGTTTTAAGCGGTGGGGCCGTTTGGAAAGTGATTAAGTCGTGCGCGATGTGCCCTCGTGAATAGTTTTTCTAGTGCCTTATAAAAGGGCTGCAGAGAACTAGATTAGGACTTGTCGCTCCCTTTGCCCTTCTGCCTTTTGCCATGTGAGGACGCAGCATTCAAGGCAACATCCTGGGAGCAGAGACTGGACCCTCACCAGACACCATATCTGCTCAGGCCTTGATATTGGACCTCTCAGCCTCCATAACTGGAAGGGAAAAGAAATTCATGTTATTTATAAATTATCTAGTCTCAGTTATTTTGCTATAGCAGCAGGAATAGACTAAGACAGAATGAACCTAGAATTCCAAACAATGAAATAGCTATTTGTACTTACAAAATATAGGTAGTTCCCAAAAACAGTATGCTCAGTAGGATAGCTCTCTAACTTATCTCTAAATGAGTTAATTAAAAATTATGGCTCACAAATGAGTTTTAGTTTCTTCTCTTTATCCTTTTCTAAAGAAAATATATCTTTGGGACTTGAAAAATTAGATGTTATAAAATATATTACTAGGGTAGTCTGAGTAGCACCTAAGGCACCATATAATTAAATTATATATTTTCCCTTTAAAAATTTCCTGTTTTATAATTTTCAAATAAATTCTTTTTTGCTATCAATACAACGGATAGATTTGGATAACTTTCCATATAGCATCATTTTGTTCCGTTAAACAAATATCATCACTGATTTAGTAGGCATAAAACTTTGTGGGTTTTTTTCAACTTAATTTCAAATATGTGCACCAAAAAGACCGTTTTTCTTCATCCCTTTGAGGTTAGAGATGATATCTCATTGATTTTTCTATATCTCCCTAGCACAGTGCCTGCACATGGTGTAGGTACTTAAGTGTCTGTTGACTTGTTAAAAGTATCTATATTACAAGTAAATATAGAATACTAGGTTTTACGATATATAATATATTCAATATATTGTCTGTTGCTCCCACCCTACATTATTTTTCACCATAGTATAAGTTATTATTAAGATAGTATCTGTTATACTATGCATTTACTTGTTTGTTTCT
>NW_012151952.1:4762281-4764850 GCF_000956105.1 Propithecus coquereli | reverse complement strand
CACTTAAGGACCTAGAAGGCCACATGTGGCCTTAATGCCGCAGGTTCCCCGTCCCTGTTCTGGAAGTAGAAGAGCAAATGCAGAGTCTATAAGCAGGGTTCTGCTAGGCATTTTTAAACATTTTATTGAGGTATGAGTGATGTACAAAAAGCTGTACATATTTAAAGTATACAACTTGTGTTTGGAGATAAGTATCCATGAAATCATCATCATGATCAATGTCATAAATTTGTCCTTCACCTCCATAAATTTCCTCTTGTCCTCCCAACCTCTTTTGTCATTTTCATTTTGTTTTCCTTTTGTGCTTACAGCCACAAAAGGAAACATAAGTTCTACCCTCTTGGCAAATTTTTAAGTAGACAATACAGTATTATTAATCTATGCCCCATGTTGTAGAGAAGAGCTCCAGAACTGATTGATCTTGCATGACTGTTCTGCTAGGCATTTTGAGGAGCAGAGAGAGCCCAGCATATCTGGAATGCAGTGAGTGAGGAGGACAGTGGTAGAAGGTGGGAGAAGTGATCAGAGAGATAACAAGGTGTGAGATCCTGCAGGACCCTGTAGGCAAGGTAAGGACTTTGGATTTTTTTCTGAGTGAGGTAGGAAGCATCGTAGGGTTTTAGACCAAGAGGTGTCATGAGATGACTTACATGTTCTCTGGCTTCTCTGTGGAGAATAATCTGTAGGGCAGCATCGATGGGAGAAGGTAGCACAGCTTGGCAGCTGTTACAGTCATCCAAGTAGTATCGGTAATGATGGCTTAGACCCACGTGGTGGAGGGAAAGCTTGGGAAAAGTGTTGGATTATGGATGCATTTTGAAGGTGGAACTTTCAGATATGCTAATGGAGTGAATGGGAGATGTGAGCTTAGCACAGTCATTACTGCATAGGTACCGTTCATCTATAACACAAAACTAACTGATGGCCTGTCAGGTGCTAGGGCTATTCCAGAACTGGGGTTACAGGGGTTGGATTTTCATGGAGTTTAATTCTAGTTAAAGGAGACAAATGATAAATAATTGGCAAAAAACTATTTGGTAAGATAATAGAAAGTATTTAGTGATAGAAAGAAAACTTAAACACGGGGACACAAGCGAGGGAAGTGTCTTCATTGGGCAGAGTCATCAGATAAGGCCTGGAGAGCTACGGCCTGAGCCAGGAGGAGTCAGACGTGAAGAGACTGTGGTTGGTAGAGCACTCCAGCCACACACGCGGTGCAGAGACCCCAAGGCTTAGCAAAGGGGTAAAAATATGTCTTCGTAGTTCGAACATAGAATGAGGGGACTAAGTGGTTCTGCGTTGAGATTTTCAGAACAGAAGGATTTTAGATTATCAGGATTCTTTAGCAATAAGAAGTCATTGGAAGGTTTCAAACAGAGAAGAGTATAACCCAGTTTATCTTTAAAAAAAAAATCACTCTGCTGGGGAAGAATGGATTTTAAGTGGACTTTGACAATGAAACCATTTAGGAGGCTACTATGTTATGACTAATTCCACATTCTTATCTTTACACAACAAATTGATATTAATTTTGTTTTTAAAGTGAAATAAATATTTGCCCCTTTATGCTTCCCCCGCTGCTTACTCATCCTCATTCTTAGGGAATGAAATGATCCACAGAAGATCACTTCCCATATAGCCGTGGTTTCCCCCTTTAAGCTCTGCATCTTTAAAGTCATGTGGTCCATTCAAATGAAAAATTTTGTGAATGTTTAATACACAGTTACCATTTAAATGGAGGGTCGTGAAAAGGCCTCACCTTTTCCTTTGCCTCATCCCTGTTTTAGCATTGGTTCAAACTGATGACCTTAGAGGCTCTTCAACTCTCCAGGCCCAGGAGTTTTACAGATGCTGGCTCTATTCTTTTCCCCCTGGCTCCTGACTGTGATGTCCTTGTGCTTCACTTCACAATCTCCTATGTCTAGGTTTTCAAAATACATTTAAGCCTCTCTCCTGATGCACTGCTACCTCTCTTGTTGAGTAAATTATATGGACTTTGTGACTGTCATATTCTTCTCAGGCCTTTTTTCTTTTAGTGTCTGTTCAAACTAGGTCTATTTTAGCTGGAAGCTGTCCTATGAATGCAAAATAGAGTGTAAATTATGATAGTCATACTGTAGAGCAATCTGACCATTCCACTGAAGTTGAGTATGTGCTACCTACAATTCAGCAATAATAGTTCTACTTAGAAGCCCTAGAGAAACATGTGCATGTACACAGGAAGACACATTACTACAATGTTCACCAAAGCACTATTTGTAATAATAAAGTGGTAGAAGCAACCTAACTGTCCATTAAAAGGGGAATGAATAAATGATGTTTATTCATACAGGAGAATACTACATGATAAAGTAACTGAATTAGAATTACATATATCAGTGTGAATAACTGCAAAAATGTAATGTTAGGTGAAAATAGAAAATTTCAAAAGGATATAGAAATATAATGTTTTTTACACGTTTTAGAAATACCAAAATAATATATATGTGTGTATATGCACACATGCATGCACACGTACATATCAATACATGGCTAATAAAAGTATGAAAACGTGTGGTAATGACACATA
>NW_012151952.1:4755837-4758771 GCF_000956105.1 Propithecus coquereli | reverse complement strand
CCTGGCCTTGTTTTATTTTTATTAGTTTGATTTTTCTGAGAAATTTCTTAGGTATCTCATATGATTGATATCAGAATATTTAAAAAATTAAAAACATGCACCCAAGCAGAGAGCAACCATTATGAACATTTTTTAGAGTGTTTTTTCTGAGAATAGGTGGTATTTCCTATTGCCATTGACATAGTGTTCCATTAATAACTTGGGGAATATACTTTTTCAGGTGTATGATGCACAAAGTTATTTGACCTGAAATGGGTGCTTAACTTTGCACTGTTTATATAAAGATATGTGAATAAAGAGTTTTCTCTTTCTAGCCAGAGCTGTTTTCATGTAAATCTTATAATAATACTTCCATTGTAATTTGCTTTGTATGTATTATCTCTCCTGATCCACATTATGACCGTTTTCAGTAGATATCGCTGCTGTCCCCATTTTACAGATGTTGTAGGCAACATTTACAGATGTTTAGATGAGTCACCTTGATTGAAAATGACAGACCTGAAACTCTTCACCTCGATTTTGTTGCAACACTCATTAAATAATCATATGGCACCTGCTATGTGTGCAGCCTTTCAACTCATGAGCAGCAGAAGGTTTGGGGGGGAAAGTACTCGTAGCACCTGGGACCAAGAAAAAAAAAAGGGACCTATTAAAAATTCCCGTATCACAGATAAGACTTCTCCAAGAGTGGTGATAGCCATGGGACAGAGGTAAGGGCAGGTAAAGTGATCAGCCAATCAGCCAACGAGAGCAACACACCTTCCCCAGCCTAAGCTCCAGGAGTGTAGGGAAGAGCTAACTAGCCTTTGTACTTTGACCATTGGCCCTTGCAAGAAACTGGTACTAATTTGGGAGGCAAAGATGGGCCTGGCTTGTCCAGCTTCAGCAAAGAGTAGATCATGTAGCCACACAGAAGGCTCACATTTGGAGAGAACCAAATTACATTCTATTATTCTATATGCCCCAAAGGTTATCACAGTCCTTGCTTCATAGCAGATTCTCAACATCTAATGATTTCAAAGTAATGAAATGAATACCAACATAGCTATGAATGTAACTGGGGTATGACCTTGGGGAAGTCACTTCACTTCTCTGAATCTGGGTTTCCTCTTCTCTAGAATGGGTGATACTACTTGCCTATCCGTTATATTAATTCACTTTGTGAACTCCAAAAATAAATGTAACTCAGGTATGTTCACACCCTTTCTCTCTTTCTCTTCTTCCCTGGTCTACCTGGTGTCCACTTGGCTCTGACTGGGTTGTTAATACCCAATGAGTGGGTGGAATACAGAATGAGAAGGAGTCTGGAAATGTTAATTGTTTTATATTTTAAAAGGCAGGAGGATAGTCATGAAAGAATGAATCTAGAGGCAGAAAGGGAAGGTGAATGGGGACAGGGGACAAGAACAATGAATTTTTAAGAAGCTGTCTTGAGCATTTGGGGAATAGAGGTTGGCGAGGAGACTAGCTAAGGTGTTTTGTCTCTGTTGTGCAGTAGACTGCCTTTGGCGTCTCTTATTCAAGTGGATACAAAAATCTAAATCATGTTTTTTTAATGTTAGATGAGTATTATTCCTTTTGAGTGCAACAAACCTATGTTAAGACAAAATACTAGGCAGTCCAGTTTTACTCAGGCTACATATGGGAGGGAATATTATAAAGCTGCATCCGTGAAGATTCTTATTAAATATTCTTAGATAGTAATGTTTTAATGGCTAAAAACACTATTATTTTTTTTCAGTGAAAACCTGTTTTTCAACTTAATGTAGCCAATAATACACACATACACACACATGCACACACGTGCACACACATGCACAGATGCTCCTCGACTTATGATGGGGTTACGGCCAATAAACCCATAGTAAGTTGAAAATATCCTCAGTGGAAAAATCCATTTAATACACCTAAACTAACTGAATATCACAGCTTAGCCTAGCTTAGCCTACCATTTTTTTTTTTTTTTTTTTTTAGACAGGCTAGAGTGCAGTGGTTCACTGCTGCCTCAGACTCCTGGGCTCAAGCTATCCTCTTGCCTCAGCCCCCTGAGTAGATGGGACTACAGGCACAAGCCAGCTACCACACCCACCCAGCTAATTTTTTTTTTTTTTTTTTGTAGAGACAGAGTCTCATAATGTTGCCCAGGCTGGTCTCAAACTCCTGGCCTCAAGTGATTCTCCCTCTTCAGCCTCCCAAAGTGCTGGGATTACAGTCATGTGCCACCACACCCAGCCAGCCAAGCCTACTTTAAATGTGCTCAGAGCCCTTACATTAGCCTACAGTTGGGCAAAGTCATCCAACGTAAAACCTATTTTATATTAATAATAAAGTGTTGAATATCTCATGTAATTTATTGAATACTCTGTTGAAAATGAAAAACAGAATGATTGTATGGGTGCTGAAAATATGGTTTCTAGCGAATACATATCACTTTTGGGGACCATTTGTGTGTGTGTGTGTGTGTGTGTGTGTGTGTGTGAGAGAGAGAGAGGGAGAGAGACAGAGAGAATTGGAACACACACAATTGCTTTGCAGCAGTTTTGAAGTCAAGATACAACATATATTAATACAAGTTTCACAAGGTGAGGTACATTATTATTGCTGAGGGAATTCAGTAAGGAGAATATTGCTTTCAGCCAGGTAGAGTGATGTAAATAAAAGATATTTTGATTATTTGAATTAGGGATTTTATGTGATAAGCTACACCGCTACATTTCTTATTTCTTACTCTTTAAAGAAATCAACATGTTCCTTATGATGTCTTTATTACAATTGAAAATAGAGTAGTATGCCAACATATAGGCATTTAATTTAGTCAAATTCAACTATGCAAACTTGAAAGGAAAGGAAGGTGGGGGAGATATAACAATTTAAATAGGCTGAGCAATTTCTCACACTATTTCACTCAAAGCATACTAGCCTTAGTGATAGAAG
>NW_012151952.1:4752580-4754987 GCF_000956105.1 Propithecus coquereli | reverse complement strand
TTTCTTTCCACTCTATAATAAACCTCACCAGATCTATCTAGACATCCAGATACTCAGCCCACAGACACCGAGTACCACCTATGTGCTCACCAGTGTTCTAATCATTCTGGATAGAGCAAAGGTACTTCTTTTTATGGAGATGACATTCTATTGTGGAAAGAAAGAAAACTACCAGATAAGTCAACCAAAAAGGAAAATATACAAAGTGAGATCATGAGAAGCGTGTGTTGGCAAGCCAATGGGTGATTACTTTAGGGGCCAGGGAAGTCCTCTTTGAGGAAGTGGAGTTTAAGCTGAAATCTAAATGATAAAAAAATGACAAGGAGCCAGCATGAAAATATACTCAGGGTAGAATATTCTAAGCATTGACAATAGCTGTTGCGAAGACTCTCAGGTGAGAAAAAGCTTTAAACGTTACCAGCAAGTGGGAAAGAGGAAGGAGAGGTCAGAGAGGAACATGAGGCCTAGATCATGTGGGATTTTGTAATCCGGAGTACTAGGATTTGGTATTGATTCTAAATATAGTGGGAAGTCACTGGGAAGTTCCACTTGACCAAGAAGTGATAAGGTAACACACCGGATGAAATGTGGGGACAGTCTTATGGCGAAACAATTGAAGTACATTTAGGCCGTTGTCCAGTGGAGAGGTGGTAGTGGGTAAGACCATGGTGGCACTAGAGAAAGGTACAAAACAGGGTACAGATTCAGGATGTTTCGGAGATAGGATGTAGCGAATGAGGACATGATATAAAGGGGATAACTTCTAAATTTTTGGCTTAAGCTACAGAGTGGATGGAGGAATTATTTTTTTCTGAGATGGGTAGGAAGCAGATTTGTTGGGGAGAGATGGCAGGCAGAATTAAGAGTTCTGTTTTGGTCCTATTAAAGTAGAGATGCCCGTTAAGACATCCTCGTAGAGATGCCAAGCAAACAGTTGGATACATCCTCCTGGAGTTCCAGGAAGAGATGGAGCCTGGAGATATAGATTTGGGAATCATCTACATATAAAAAAGCAGAGAAATGCCCACACAGTTATTTTAATTAATTCCACAGAGCATTCTAAAGTATAATTTAGATAACTGAAAATTGATGCGTACTTATTTATTGAAACATTTGTCTTGAAAATTTGTTGACACTACAATTGCTGAGAAATTAATTGATAGCTCATGACAAGCAGTGATGGCTCATTTCATCAAAGTTTCCCTAAAAGACAAAGAAAGTTTTATATTATCAGCTGTGGCTTGCTTTGAAAATTTGTTTTTGCACATCACTGTTTTGAGTTAGCAATAAAATTCTGTGCTTTTGCTTCATAAATCAAACAAGGACACAATTGTTAAATAGTCTATATCATATTAATTAAGCTCTGAAACAAGGCAAGCATTACAGCCTTTTATAACAGGGTATTGCATAAGTTGCTAATCAATGAGAAAAGCAACTAATTAACAAGCCACCAGTCAGCATTTTGAGGAGAAGTTGGTGACTTTCAGCTTAATTAAACCTTGCAGGTGTCAGTGATGATATGAAAGAATCTTTAATCTTTTTGTGTCTAAATTCCCCCAGATCATTTTCACATCTGTACATGTTTAAAGCCCTTATCTATTTTGAGGTAGGTAAGGGGATTTCAGTGCCTTAAAGCACTTTGCATTTTTAACAGCTCTCTTCTTAACTAAATCTTTGAGATATCTCTTGGATTAAGATAATGGAATGAACTTCATGAATTATTTTACTCTAAAAATAATAAATTTAGAGTACTAAGAAGCTTTATTGAAATGTAATTTATATAACATAAAATTCACTTGTTTTAAATGTAAAATTTAATGATTTTAAGTTAATGTATAGAGCTGTGCAATCATTACTATGATATAATAGGAATAAAGGAAATTTTAAAGTTTGGACATATTTATCCATTGTGGTTTCAAAATTAGCTTACAAATGAAGCTGGGATGTTCCTAGCCTTAGGAATGACCTATAAAAGTATTGGTATGTTTTTTTCTTCCGGCACTTACATGTTTCCATGCATCTGCTAAAGCTA
Organism: Propithecus coquereli; assembly: GCF_000956105.1. NCBI lineage: Eukaryota > Metazoa > Chordata > Mammalia > Primates > Indriidae > Propithecus > Propithecus coquereli. The sequence goes on along the minus strand of NW_012151952.1, from coordinate 4,752,955 downwards.
TCATCAAAAACAGGATTGTAGACAGGATGAATCAAGGATTAGGAGTAAATCTATTCCTTAAATAACACTTAAATGCCGCAAATTCCTCTGTAATTACACACATTATTGGGCAAAAATTAAGAACCCTAGTTCTTTGGCTGCCCTTATTTCTTTTTAGGGATAGTTCTCTCGTGGCTAATTTAAGAAATAAGATTCTTTTATAATGACAATGTTCCTATTTCTTCTCAGTTATAATATCTGTGCAAGATGATGTCATTTTCAAAAAGTTTCCCAGCCTGAGCAAGAGCGAGACCCCGTCTCTACTAAAATTAGAAAAAAAATAGCTGGACAATTAAAATGTACATATAGAAAAAAATATTAGCCGGGCATGGTGGC
>NW_012151952.1:4748768-4751945 GCF_000956105.1 Propithecus coquereli | reverse complement strand
CTCAAGGTGCATATAATAAGCAACAGAGCTGAGATAAAGGATGCAGGCAGTCGGACTCTGAAGTCCCGCCTCTTATTTCATCAGTATCTCCTACTGGACATTTTGATTATCAACAGTTTTCATTATCATGTGGCTTCAATTGTTTATCATCAGTGAGACCTGCAAATTTCATGCGGTGTCCCAATCTAACAAAACGATCCGAATTTGCTCTGAAATACATCTTTTTAAAATGTCAGGTATTTTCAGACACATTTGCAACCTGTGAAGAATGATAAATTTGGAATCTGGAGACTTAGGTTAGAAGTGATAAATCTTCAACAGATAATTACAGGAACTTGGGAAATTATTTTGGCTAATTGAACCAGTTATCTGTAAAGTAGGGATTACGTTCATTAACTAACCCGATACCTCTCTTCTTTTGTGCCTTCATAATAACAAGATGGTAGCACTTACACTGCCTGAGAGTTTCTGTTTACTTGAATATCTCCCCATAAACTATAAGCAGGGACCATGTCTTTTTTTTTTTTTACCTTTATATCTTCAGCATCATTTAGGCTACTCCCTGTCATCTCAGAAGCACATATTAAATAAGTGCAGAAGTAAAGTATAAAAGAATAGAAAATGTTATGTTTCCCAAAGCCGTTGTCATCAGGATCAAATGTAATATGTGAAATTCTGTTCTTGGGCTCTTGCTACCAGCTGTACTATGAGTAAAACACCAGTGGAGTGCTCCTTCTAGCAGCAATATGCACTTATTCAAAGGCACAGAAGCAATATAGAAATCACTTTGGGAGTAAATATTTTCAAATGAATAGCTTGAAGAATAGATTCAGAACATTATTCACCTATGGGGAAAACATTTGCAGCATCTGTATGTGCCTTTATTTTGTGTTTCCTTTATCTCTTAAAGTCTTTCAAAATAGTTTACCAGAGACAAAAGGCGGCTGTTGGATCACAGTTGTAAAATGATGGGCATCAGAAAAACTATTTAGTTAAGTAATGAGAGAAGGGGAAAGTCCTGTAGAATTTTGTTCTAGGATATCACAAAGCACATTTCAGGACTCCTTTTTTATATCCTTAGGTAGAAGGCTTTTTATTTGCCTGATGAAGAAGAACATAAAGGAACAAGCAATGTTTCCTTGAAATGTTTTTTGTATTGATCAGACTCACTAATAACACTACATAGACTACCAGAGGTGCAACTGCTTACATCTTCTCTGTCCACAAAACGTTGCAGTGCATATGTTGAGCCTTCACTTTCCTCAGCGATACTCAGAGCTCATGGCTTTAACCCTTTCAATTTTGGAATCTGTTGTTTCCAAGATAGAGACTATGCTTTGTTTCTGTACCTGGTGCTTTGGTTTTTCCTAGCATAAATGAGTGTCTCTCCAAATGTGTACCCAAATAGTGACACATAATCTGTCCCAGTCCTTGGGAAGCTGTACAAATTGGAAGGAAGCCAGTGATTCATTTGATTATATTAAGGTTAAATAATTGAAAACAGGGCAATGCCATAGCCATATGAAATCATATTTTATTTCTCACTTAACGTAACTTTAGCTGAGCTACTTTGGTGATGCAGAAAGTGGTTTTGAATTTGAGATAGTCATTCATTTATTAAGGGACCAGAGAAATCTAAGTTATACGAAAATGGGTGGGATAAAATATCAACTTCATATCTTTATTCTACTCATGAAAGATTTAGCTGTATAAAATAAACATTGCTACAGGTTGAATTAATCCTTCATAATTGCTTGGATTTAAGTGAAGAACTTCTTTACACAAGAATGTCCTTGTGCATGGAATAAATAGGATTTTAGAAAGTCTGAAAACCTTATTTACACAGAAATGTGCACATCACTGGACTCTATAATATCCCCCTCTCCCCATATCAATATCCCTCCTTCCACATAAGGCATTCTAACTCCGGGATGCCTCTGTTAAAAATGAAGTTTGGTTAGCCATGATTTTTCCTTTTGGACCCTTTCCTGAATGTTGAACAAAAAGAGACCATGTTTTAAGACACATAAACCTAAAGATGAAATAGCAAGACTTGAAATTTGGTACTAGAAATTACATATTTGAGCTTGGATAGATTACTGTACTTCACCAATCTTAATTTCATCCTTTTTAAAATGAAATAATAAAAATAATACCTGCCTTATAAGGTTGTTTGGAAGATTAAATGAGAAAACTCCTGCAAAAATCTTGGCATGTTGTTGAACATATAGAAAGTTCTCAATTCATATTAGCAATCCCTGTTCTCCTCCTCTTCCTCCTCGCCTCCTTATCACTAATGTATATAAAAGTATAACATGCAATAAGGGAACCAGATTGAATCTGCCCGAACACAGTCTGGAAGGGAACGTTCTGTTCTGCCTACCCTCCTGACCAGAATTTTGATCCTAATTGTCAGATGTGTTGTTCTACCCCATCACAGTAATTGTCTGTGATAACACCTGGGGAGGTCTTTACTTGTATTTTATAAAAACACCAAAATCATAAGTGGATAATGACTTAATGAACCCTCATGGAATGAGAACCAAATACTATATATATGCATTTAACTTGCACAGTTGTAAGCTACACATTTTTCAATGGGCTGTGAAAGTAAGTCCTTTTCACAAAATAATTTGTGAAAGCCTTAAGTATATATAACCAAGAGAATGACACCCATTCTGATCCAATTCAGATTTAACTTCTCAGAAGATCGATGTCCTCGCTGGCATCCTTTGTGTGTCCCGCATAGAACTTGCAGCAGAGCATTATGTGCTGTCATATTGCTTTTTGATATCCAGACTCTTGGTTTGCTCTGCAGAATTGCAGCCTTGCTATGTGTTTAAATTCAGGAAATTCACGTGCCAGATAGACTGCTGAGGCAATTTCAGTTTCATCTACACTTTAATTGTTAGAAAACATTCCCTTTCTCTCACTCTACCTTGCTCTGCCTATGTCTTTTGCTTTGCTGTTTCAGGATTCTGCTTTTTATTGTGTGTTCTATACTCACCATGACAGTAGGAGAAGATTAAATATGTATCACCTTTTTGTGGAAAGAGTAACTTGCAGCTGAAAACATAGTCCCCATTAGACAAGAAGATAAAGACTTCACTCTGTCCAAGTAGCATTATTAGACTCTTGACTGCAGTAAATGTGATGTTTCTAAATATCAGAAAAGCT
>NW_012151952.1:4744936-4748513 GCF_000956105.1 Propithecus coquereli | reverse complement strand
ACACCCTATGAATGTTACTTCCCATATGTGCACATAAGCGTTGATAAATTAGCACCAATTTAATGGTCAGTACATGCGGTGTTTGTTTTTCCATTCTTGTGATACTTCACTTAGAAGAATGGGCTCCAGCTCCATCCAGGATAATACAATACGTAGTTCACCATTTTTTTTATGGCTGAGTATTACTCCATATACCTGGGAGTCTTTATACAGATGTTGAATGACCTATTATGAGTATTGTATGAGAAACTTGAAGAAATGAAGTTAGTATAATTTATTATTGATATATTAGGAGGACCATTTGTTAGTTTTATATCTTGAAGAATGATTCTGAGAGTATGGAAGTGGTATAGAAATAAGACAAGCAAGTTTGAAGCAGAGGAGATGGCTCAAAAATGTGGAACGTCTGGATAATTATGGAGAAATAATAAGTAGTACTGCTTATTGAATGTTTAATGTGTGCCAAACCCTTTGAGAAGTTCTTCATAAACATTATGTTAGCCTATTCTAAAGCAACCATATAAGGATGTGTGTTAATATATCTATTCATAGATGAAGTAATAGAAGCTCAGAAAGGTTGATATCTCACATAAGATCACACAACTTGTGTAGAAAAGCTGGGATTCGAAACCAGTACACACTTACACAAAAGCCAGTGCTCTTAAGAAATAGATCTCCTTTTGTGAAAAGTATGTCAGATGAATGATGAAGGCATGTAGCTACTTTTCTTTTTTAACCCAAAATTAATTCTACATATCCACATAGTAGTTTCTCTATAGCTATCAAGGAGTTACCTGCAAAGGAATAGATGAAATTAGAGATCCATGCTGTGTTTTGGAGGGCATATTTGATCGTACCTTGATAAATGATGCAAAGCGTTATAGAAAACTACTTCTCTGCTCATCCAAATATGACAAAATCTCTTCATCTTCACTTTATTCAAGGGTGATATTCTGGAGGACCTGCACACACTAAACATTAGCTTCTCGAAGGGTCCTTTATTGAGACTAATTCTTTTTTGTTTCCATTTTTTATTCTCATGTTTTCTTTCCTGATTTTCTACCCCCTTGTTTTGCCCATTCATGGTCCATATATTTTTGTCATTTTAACTTTTCGTTCTGAAGCTCAGCAATCATTTCTGAGTTTTATGGATCACTGCACAGATATTCTGGTGGTATGCTATTAATCCTTCTCCGAACACACGGAATTTTACCAAGGCTCCGGGAAGATATTTAGCTGTTACTGTGGAGCTTCCGAGTGGAATCTAGACAGAAGTGGGGCGGGGGAGGTCGGAGGATAGGTAAACATAAATCAGGTTTGTGCAAACAAGCATGATGAATGCTAGTTCCCAAAGTGCTCTGCCTTTTGTCAAACTTATATATTAGGAGAGAGGGCTGTGTGGCGTGAATGATAAATCATAAAACTGTTCCCTGGTGAAAGAGCAAGCATAGAAACTACTGCAGTAACATGGTAGCTTGGATACATCATAGGACTTGGGAATACAGAGTGAAAAACTATAGTATCTGTATCAGCCTGAATGAAACAGTAAAGAGAAGCGAGCAGTGTCCGCTGACTGGGAAAACCAGATCAGTCACAGAGAGGTCAGCTTGGAGAAGCAAAATAAAATACAGTAGTACATCAGAGTTTCTTAACCAGCGTTCACAGATAGAAAAAGAAAACAAAAAACTCTATGTTCTTTACTCATTAACTGAAATTTAATAGTTCCTTCAATTATGAAGGAAATAATCACAGAATTATGATCAGTTAGGGTGGCTTTACCACTAGTAAAAGTCACTAATTTATTCATATATTACAGTTATTAAAAAAATCTCAAAATTTTATTTATGACAGTTACTACTTTGAAATTTCAGTAGTTATTATACTTACCACTAGGAACACATATATTATTTTATTACAAAGTTTACAAATTTTTTTATAATTTTACTTCAATATAAATGGTTTCATTTGTAATTCTGTGTATGTTATTTTATGTGCTAAAAATTATTATGTTGAAAAAGCATCTGTGGGTTTCACCAGAGCAGCAAAAGGGTCCAAGGAACAAAAAAAGCTATGAACTCTTACAGTTGATGTTTTTAATGTTAGGTAAAATCTAGCTTTTTAAGGATATAATTTTTAAAAATTGCTTGAGGGAGAAAAATTTCCATTTTGATATATTGAGTACAATACATGTTGCCACAAGTCAGCATCTACGATGAATAAAAATTAATTTGGGGAGTAATGCCTTACCTTCTACTTGTCAACCTTGCAACCTGATGCCAACATGGGACCACGGCATGATTTTGAGACTAATCAGTGCTAATCCAGCTCCCTTTCCTTTACTTTTATCATGCAGATGGAGTTTGCATTGAGATTAAGAGTTCTGGCTCTTAATTGGAATTTCTGGCTCTCAATTTTAGCTGCACTACTTAATTAGATGTGTGATACTGGGTATATTATTTTATACCCCTAAGCCTCAGTTTGTTCATTTGTAAAAATGGGAAAAATAACAATACCTACTTTATAGGGTTCTGGTAAGGGCTACATGAATAATAATAGAGCACTTAAAGCAGTATAAATACATAGTAATGCTTAATACACAATTGCCGTATTGTTTTCAGTACATACTATAATTATGTGCTTAATAAGAATTGTGCCCACCACCATCCTCATTCTCCAAAAATGTAGTAGATCCCTAAAAACCTATACCCACACCCCCAGAATGCCACAACAGCAGACTTCTGTGATACTGAGCATCCTGGTACCTACCTCATAGATGGCTTATATATTCTATTCTAAAATTGTTTTCATTAAATATTGCATCCATATACAAGAATATTTATAAAGTATGCATAAAAATAGCAATATAATAGATACTATGACAGATTAAACAAAATATCATTACTATTAGCTATGAAATTTCCAGAATACTCCTCTGTGATACCAATTTCTTCCTTCTCCTCAAATGTGACCACTATCCTAAATTTTGTGTTTATTATTCCATGCCTTGATTTTATAGTTTTGCCATACATATGTCCAGATATGAACTTTGTGTGATTGGAGTTACATTGAAACCTGTGACTTGATTTTTTCACTCAGTTTAAGTTTCTGAGATTCATCCATGCTGCTACAACTAATCAGTTTATTTTATTTTCACTTTTTTATCATCATTCATTGAATGGCTATACCAGAATACCGTAATTTGTTATCCATTTACTACTGACAGCCTCTTTTTTTTGCTACTACCAATAAGTGCTTCTATGAATATTGTCAAATATGTCTCCTGTTGTACCGATTCTAAGAAACGGCGTTATTGAGTCATGAAGTATTTACATCCTAAGCTTCACCCAAGAATACTAAATTTTTTTCAAAGGGTTCTAATTTGCATTTCTACTAACAGTGTCGCATTGTTTCAGTTCCTTCACTTTCTCGACAACACTTGATATTGCCTGTTTGACAATTTGTTGAGTATGAAATGGTATCTGAATATGATTTTAATTTGCAATCTTTATTTTCATCTTTTTTATTTCAAAATATTAAGGGTATGCAAATGTTTTTGGTTACATGGATCACTTTTCTA
>NW_012151952.1:4740650-4742245 GCF_000956105.1 Propithecus coquereli | reverse complement strand
CACAAGATAATTTTTCTGAGAAAAGCTTCCCCAGTTGTGTGGCAAATAGATTAGCATGCCTGTCAGAGTAAGAATTCAACTGCTATTAACTGTGGACCTTCAGAATAATTTAATTTGGCCAATTGGCATTGCCTGTAGTGAAATTTTATCTTAAGAAAATATATCTGAAATGGGCAAGTGTAATGGACTGAATTATGTCCCCCCCAAACTGAAGCCTTCATGTGACTATATTTTGAGGTGGCCTTAAAGAGGTAATTAAAGTTAAATGAGATCATAAAGATATGGCCCCAATCCCATAGGACCGGGGTCCTTATAAGAGGAAGAGACACCAGGGATGCACACACAGAGAAAGGGCTGTGTGAGGACACAGAGAGAAGGTGGCCATCTACAAGCCACGAAGAGAGCCCTCACCAGAAACCAACCCTGCTGGCACCTCAGTCTTGGACTTCCAGCCTCCAGAACTGTGGGAAAATAAATTTATGTGGTTTAAGCCACTCAGTCTGTGGTATTCTGTTATGGCAACCCAAGCAGAACAATACAACGTCTAATTTTAAAATAAACATTTTCAAATACCCCATTTTCCTATGTCTGAGGATCACTTCTTGGTTTCTGAATAAGATTCTCCATTTTCTATTGAAGAATTTTGACCCTGGTTCTCCACATCCCAGGTTCACAGACTGACTTCTGGATCTTGCTGGGGGTGCACCAGCTTGGAGGCTGGTGACGTGACTTTGTAAATTGAATAAAAAAATAGAAGGCCCAAGTTATAGCACCAGCCCTCTTGGTTTGACACAGTTCATGGTTCCTCTTTAGGCCTCTAAGATTTCTGAAATATGCCTCTAGCTTTTGTCATACCCAAAATTGGTTGACGCATATGTGATGGCTGCTTGAGATGATGCTTTGTTATTTTGGTTTTCCTAAAGGGGAAACTTGTGGATTATTAGAAAGGTTATGATACTCTGTGATCAATGAGGCCACAAACTAATATTAATCTGTGGACGTTCCTCCCACAACCTGCCCCAGAAACTCAGTTTGAAGGTTTTCTCTATGTTTCTTTTTGAGATAACGTTCATCTTCTGCTAAGTTATCTTTTCTCTTTACCTGGGGCCAAAAATTAGGACCTTGAGCCAAATTTGGCCCTCCATCTGTTTTTGTAAATTAAGTTTTATTGGGACACGACCATATTAATTGGCTTATGTATTATCTATGACTGTTTCATCACACTACAATGGCAAAATTGAGAAGTTGCAAAAAAGCAAAAAAGACAATATAAGCCTAAAATATTTACAATCTATATATCTCTATTTCTAAAATATTTACTATCTATAAAAACATATTTACTTTAAGGAAAAAGTTTGCTGACCCCTAATGTATATTAATCTATTTGCTTGACAGCCCCCAAATACTCCTATCTCTTATTAGTACATAAATCATAAATAATGCTGAGAAACTATAACTTAATATTATTAAATATTTTTTATCTTAAATTATAGTAAAATTTGAGAGAAATTAGTATGATATCTATCTAGGAGTGTGTGTGTGTATGTATATACATACTTTATTTTGAGGTGTAGGATAACCTGGTTTGGCTGAGG
>NW_012151952.1:4738925-4740600 GCF_000956105.1 Propithecus coquereli | reverse complement strand
TTTTGAGGTGTAGGATAACCTGGTTTGGCTGAGGTTGGGAGTTTTCCTGGAATGCAGGACTTTTATGCTAAAACCAAGCCCCAAATAGCTGGGACAAGTTGGGCACCCTACTTGGAGGGCAAGGACTATGTATGTTGCATCTTTGTATGGTGTACACCTCTTTTCACAGTATTTACACGTGACCAGTAATTTTAAAATGGGTTTTGCATTAAGTCGGAAGGTACTCAGCTCTGACTTGGACCCTATTCTTTCTTGCAAGTTATATGTATTTTGTAGCATATGATTTCATTAAGCTGCCATTTTTCTTAGATACGTTTAATCTTTTTCCTTTAATCCACTAACTTTAAGGTAGTGATAGACTTTGTTTATCAATGGCATTCTGTCATCTGTATGAATGATATTACCATCGATGGTCATGTTTTTTTTCATTTTCACAAATGCATCAAAGTTTACTAATGGAAACAAATTTATTATGAATTTTAGGATTATTGGCAGATTAATTAACAATTTGCAAACTTTAATTGAAGATACTGACTTAGTTTTTGTTCAGTCATCAAGTATCTCTTCCTAGAATCACAAAATTTATAGCTATCAAGTTTTCTGCCATTGTCGAATTATCCAGGAGGTGACAGTTTTCTGTAAAAATTGATGAGGGCCATGCTTCAGTGTATAATTTGAGAGGTGGCTGAAATGGCTCCATAGCTAGAAGTATTTCTTCTTTTGGCCTAGTGAGTATACCTTACACTCCTTCAGTTGTCTCCCCTTCCATTGGTTAAGACATTTCTTCCTCCAGCACTCCCTTCTAAAACACAAACGCCTTAAGGAGGCTCAACATATTAAGATAGTTTTGATTAGTACCCCTTTTGGCAGAAATTATTTTATCAGCTGCCTTATAAAGTAACAGCTTAGATGAGAGAGAATTGGACGACAGGAAAGACATTGTGAGGCAGCCACATAGGTGGCGTCATCAGGAACACTGAGCAGTAGGGCGAACGGTTGCAGCAGTATGTTTGAGAATCAGAATAGGGCACCTTAAGAGAAATGGCTCCAGAGACCAACTTTGCTTTTCCACGATGCCCTGATCTTGGGCAAGAAAAACGTCTTTAACAGGGTTTGATTTATGAGAATATTTCCCACTCTCGATAGAATGCAATGGATATCTGATGTAGTTTCGTGCCAATCTAAGTGACTATTGAGAGAAGATTTCCAAATTTCTCTGATTGCCATCAGTAGGCAGTGATGAAGTGAGATTTTTTTTTCCTAGTTGCCTTTATCAGTGTCAGTGAAATGAGAACAAAGCTCTCTATTCTCCCAAATTGGAAAGAAATCAGATCTGAATCTCCAAAAATCAGCTGAACATCCTTCAACCTGTAGTTCCATGTCTGATTCGTGGACAGTAGTAATTCTGCCTTATTGAAAAAAACCTACTCTTGCAATAATGCAGAACTGGACATAACCAAAAAAAAATTTTTTTTAACCAGAAAATATTTTTCTGAGTTGTAATAATTTGGAAATGGACATAACCAAAAAGTTTTTTTTAAACACACAAGATAATTTTTCTGAGAAAAGCTTCCCCAGTTGTGTGGCAAATAGATTAGCATGCCTGTCAGAGTAAGAATTCAACTGCTATTAACTGTGGACCTTCAGAATAATTTAATTTGGCCAATTGGCATTG
>NW_012151952.1:4728234-4737430 GCF_000956105.1 Propithecus coquereli | reverse complement strand
ACAATCATTCTCCGTATTTGATCAAGCAAATTTTCAAGTTCACTCAAATATAGCTTATTTCACACCCATCTTATCAATCCTTGACTTATTTATTATTGGTTGACCAAATTACAAAAGGTTTTGTTTGCATTCCCATCCAATCTCACCCATATTGGTGGATGTGGGAATAGCAATGTTATAAGGCCAAGTTTCTCATCACTTCTTCCGAAATTAAGTCTCGACAACATTTTCTAAGAGTAATGGTCTTGATACAGTGCTTGGTGCTTTATTTCCACATTTGTTATTTCTGACTGCTAGGAAGCCAAGGTTACTAGGTCAGGAAATTAGCTTGAGGGGGAAAAGCGCAAGCAGTTACTCTAAGGTTAAAATCCACAGAGTATGATGGGTTATTGTGATGAATACTTAGTTTTGATAGACCTCATTTATTATGTAATAGCAATATGCAGTTAGCAGAATGCTTTTGTTAGTGAACCTCACAAATATTTTAGTAACCTCCAGAGATTAGCTAGATGTTCATGTGCACTATAAGAAGAAAGCAAATCTGACATTAAAAACAACATATAATCCATTGAAAACAAAATACCTCTTAGGAGTTACCATGTACTATACAAAACCCATTGGTCATTCCCAGTACCATTAAGAGCCTGAGGAGCATTCAGTCATCTCTGCCGTCTGGTTTTATACAGGTTTTATAACGTCTTAATGATCATAGTTTCAATAATGTACCAGGCACTATACCAAGGGCTTCATATATAAATAATTTAATTTAATTTTGAAAATTTTTTTATCTGAAGAAATGGAAGTCAAATTAACTCAGATACCTTAGGTAAGGTAAAATTCAAATAAGTGTGTAAGAATTCAAAGTTTGTTCTATATTAAAAATCATTTCATTCTTCTGCAGCTGCATTATGTATACCTTCCTTTCTGATCTATAATCTTATGAAAGACAGGAACTATCTTTTATTAATTGTTTAATTCCCTTTGTGCTTATCAAGGACATTTCCCCCCAGTGCAGTCATATCTTATTTAGAGTTGTATTTCTAAAAATAGTGCAGAGACAAAATTACTTTTCAAAACCTTTTAGGCAAGGGCCATATTGGAGACTGATCTGTTACCGTTTAGTAAATCCAACACTTCTGAATTTCCCCATAACACTGGAACAAATGGCTGTTTTTCAGTTGAGCATTAGATAAAGTGCTTTTCTTATCCTCAGGGGCTATGTTGTATGTAAAATGTGCCCCTTCGTACACTAGAATCTGCTAAACATGGCATTGAGAGGCATGAAACTTCAAGGGCTTCAGATTTATGCCTCTCTCCTCGTGCTCACTGTGGGGCATAGTGCAGTGTTCAAAGAATTCTGAACAGGATTATCCGTGGCCTCTCTGGGTGTAATTTAACTTAAGTTAAATTCACCAATGATGCCAAAACATTGTAACAAGTGGAGACAAAGAGCTTGCATTTCTTTAGTACTTACTATGTGCCAGCCACATTATATGAACTCTGCACTTAATAATTCTCATGAGACTGCACAAGGTATATATCATCATTCTCTTTGTTTTAGGGGTAATGAAGCTGAGAGGCAGAAAAGCTGAGTAAATTGCCCAAAGTCACCCTGCTCACGAATGCCAAAACCAGGATTTAAAGACCACAAACACTCTTAACCACCAAGCTGTGCACAGTCTTAAGTGGTCAATCAGTACATGTTGATGTTGACAGAAAAGTTACAAGTGATACATATATTTAAGACTATACAGTATCTGGCTTTTATTTCAAGTATTTGTTTATATTCTTTTCTACATTTATTGTTTCCATGATCCAAAGGCTTATTTAATGTAGTGAAATCAATAGCCATTTGTACAAGAGAACCCAGTCATGTATAAACCTTAGCTGTAGCCCACTGAGGACTGCCACAGTGCTCAGATCTGGGAACGCTGTTCACGTAGAACACAGTGTAAATGGTTCCCCTACCCCAGAGTGCAGAGTGCAGAGCAATCGGTGTCCTTGCCTTCTGGCTACACGTTGGATTCATCAAAAGAGTTTGTCAAATGGATAAACTCCTAAAACTATCACACTTCACTAGATACATTCAGTGTATGTCTCCAAATTCTACTCTTGTACATCTTTAATCCACAGAGACGTCAACACATTGTCCAATGTTAAGTTGTGAAGATTTCAGCTTGGCGGACTTTGGGCCCATAAACATGTTGATTTCTCATGTTTATATGGAAAGCTGAGCTTGATTTCAGGCTTAAGTCCATTGTGAAAATAACAGTAAATCTATTAATTAAGTGAGGATTTTTCTAAAGATGTCTTTTATATGTATTTTATTAGTGATGATAATGTAATCATAAAAACAGCTAGATCCAGAGTATCCTCTCAGCAATCACAGTAGTCTACAGCCTGTGAAATCTTCAAGAAAGCAGAAGCATTGTGTTCCTAACCTTGCTGGCATGAGGTTAATTCAGAAAGTCACTTGGTCTTTGCTCTTGACCTCAAAATCTACCTCCCGTTAGGAAGGAGAAAGGGGAAAGAAAGCATTTGCTTGCCACTTGTGAGGAAATGAAAGGAAGAAATTTGGCATACTCAGAGTCAAGTCATACAGTGAAAATGCAAAATTTCTGCTTTAGGTCCCATTACCTTTTGACATTGTTGATATTGTAGATGAAGAAATGCTTGCCTACTCTCTACAAATGATATCCTATCCCTCACAATCATTATTTTTCATGAGCAGACAAACATAGTGGTTGGGAAATGCTTTAAATTGTTTCCGAGTTCTTTGGAGGACCTCATGTAAATTCATTAGTAACTCTGGAACCATCTACTATGCATTTAAGTAATGAAAAATGTATTAGTTTCACTACACAAATGTATTAGCTTCCACTCTGTAGTTAAATGAAAAATGTATTAGCCTCTATGTATAAATATATTAACATTCACTCTGTGGCATTTTCTCTTAGACGCTACTCCACTTGAACTAGTCTATAATGCAAATACTGCTTAAACTCTCAGTGCTGGAGAATTACACTTTTTAAAAAATTCTCTTAAGTAGCAAAAAATATTTGTGTCTACAGTGGTATTTGTGTAATATAGCAAATAAATATTTGTTCCTAAAAAATGCTGTTTCAGAACATATTCAGTGCTAGTTTTGTATAGGATACTGCAGAAAGGTCTTATTTTTAAAAATTTTATAAGTGAATACATTCGTTAACTATTTGAAATCTAAAAAAAAAAAACCCAAACCCAGAATTGAGATGAAGATTTTTTTTTTCCTCAGTGGAAAGACATGGCATGCACTGCTCAGTTAATTGAAGGGATGAGGGATTCACTTTATGTAGTAACTAAATATAGATCAGTAAGACAGATTTCTCTGAACCATCCAGGGGAATTTTTAAGTTTTCATGGAACAGTTTTTTCTGGTGAACAATATTGCTGTACTACATTTAAACTGAAACCTATTCACTCTCTACCTTCCTATTCAATGCCACCATTCTGGCATAACTGTTAAAATTCTATCTCCTCTATATCTCCTTGAAAAATAGCCTATTACATTTGATAGGTCAATCTGACAATCTCTAAAAAAAGATAAAAGTAAAGTCTGGGGAAAAAAAAAAAAGAATAGTGTCAGTTACCAAACTGTAATTTGAAATCAAAGTATTTTCTTTAAATTATTCTGATTCTTACATGCTTTCTCTATTAACAATTTTAGCCAGGTCTTATCTCCTATTAAATGGAGAATTTGAAAATAAAGAGTTTGTGAGCAAAAAAAAAAAGGATATTCTCTCTGTGTGTATGAACATACACATCCATGCATCCATATGGTCTCTATCCCACATGTCTAATGACTCCTTCACCATGGAATAACCAGATCTCAACTTTCTGCTCCTTTGTCCTTCAGTTATTTTCAGAAGCTCTCCCAAGGATGTCTCCAATGTGCTCACAGCAGGACTTATTATTTAGAGGCACCAACCAGCATCCACTCTGCTCTTTTCCTACTCTGGCTTCTTCTGGCCATGTTCAGAGCTTTCTCTTTGTTCTTGATGGAAGCTGTCACCACCCATCAGGAGAAGGAGGACAAGAGAGCTAATCCCACGTACTCTCAGGACTTCCCCTCATTAGGCATCAGGATGTACTTCACCCCTCTCCTCTCTGTGCCCTCTGTTACTGCTGAGCAACATTAAATATGTCTATTTAAATTAAGCATAGAAGACAGAATGTGTATAGCCTCTGGGGGCCATGCAGTCATTTTACAGAAGTGTAAAACCTATAATCTGAGAGAGACCTGCTCACCTCAAAGAAAGAAAGTACTAGAAAATGTTTATTTCTACTCTTTAAGTTATCTGAGTTATCCTGGAAATAAAGTAGTTTAGAAAATAAGTAAAAGTCCTTCTTAATGAATTTTGTTGCATTGTTCAAGCTCCCCAACCTAAATTCATACCTGTTTATTACTTTATAGCTTCCCCCCACTCCTTGTATCAACAATGAAATCCAAATAGGCTTATAAAATCCTAACAGAATTTACAAGCACAGGTCTTCTAAAAGCATCAAATTTTATGAAGACTATTTTCTATTTCATTTTAATGTATTTGCTGCTGAAGGACAAAACAGTATTAACTATCTCAAAGGCAGTTGCTTTAGAATTGGCAATACTTCCCTGTATTATACATAAGTTTTTAATTGTTTGTAATTGTAGTGCTTAATTTTCATTTTCTTTACATACATGGGGTTTAAAAAATTGTTTGAATAAGCTAATGTCCTGCTTTGCCTTATTTCTAAAATAAGCAGAGTACACGTATTTTGGTTGTTCTTCAGATTGTGCAAGGCAAAGGCCCAAGTGTGTCATCCCAAGATGGGTGTCTGCCTCAACAGGAAACATCACTGAACTTTGATAGTGCCTCAAGGTCTCTTGGAATTTGCATTCATCCTCCAGATCATTGCTGCCCTATTTATTTAACTCCTATAAATCCCTGATTCTTGGCCATTAGCTTATATTCTTGACTGCAATTGTGCCCAGGCATGTGACACAGGACTATCTTCCTGAGCTCTGATGTCCCTCTAGGCCTGTCCTTTAATGCGCATGCCTACCCTTGCCTAAATACATTTCCTAAATTTCTAGTTTCCAATTACAGAAAATGCCCTTATCGATTCTTCATGTAACACCTAATCTGACTTTGATCACACGTTGGAATAGAAAAAGCCAGAATTTGGAGGTCGTACCTGGAATCGAAACCCATTGTACTTCTAAACTTTAAAACAGGGGCAAATTGCTAATCCCTTCAAATATAAATTCTGCCTCTACGATGGAGGTAGATAAATGATAGGTCTTTAATGAGTTACCTACATAAAGTTTCAAGCATGGTGCAATATTTCAAAGGAATTTAACGAATGGTAGCCGTTGTTTTCCTCTTGCTTGACTTTAACTTCCACCTTATTGGAAAAATTTCTCCATTAGCTTCTACCTTAGTGTCTGCTCTCATTTGGCTTCAGATACATGACTCCACGTAGATACTTGAAATCGTTCAATGCTCTTTGAGCCCCCTCATCACAGCCTGTCTCCATTCCCAGCCTCGCTTCAATCTTCTGGTCTCACGTGATTCAGTGTTGTGTGCCCTGTCCCCCAACACAGTTATAGCAATAAAAGGTTTTCATTTCAGTAAGATCTGGATATACCTTAAACATTTTTAAACCCTTAAAATTTAGATAGAATTTTATTTATATCAAAGACGGTTGAAGTGTACAAATTAAAGATTTCTGGGATGAATAAATATTTTGTTTCTCATTTTGTACTTTCTGACATTCATTCAAACATGTCATTATGTTTTTTAAAAACTGAAATAGTCAATAAGCTTTTTTTTCCCCTTGGCTAATCGACTTCTCTATTTTTTATTTGCTTAGGAGAATGAACATACTTAAGTTAGGTACTCATAGGCATTTGTAGACCATTAGTCAAGCAGCTTGAGCTCCTAAATCTTCCATGTCTTGTTACATTGGGTTGCTTTGTTCTTGGGCAGGTGCCATCTTAGAGTGACAATTCTATACCATGTAATATACTGTATACCATGGTAATCCTGACTCAGAGCAAAAGTGTCCATTACTAAATATTACGCCAGTCGTATTCATTGTCTGAGACTAAAGTTTGTGCAATAGTTAATAAGCTTTGATACTAATTCATTTTAACTCTATTCACAACCCCAAAACCCTATCAGAGTGAACTTCTATGTATGAAAACAAACGTAGCTGATGAAACCATTTAGCTAGACGTACACAGTGTGAACTCTAATAGGCACCTCAAACTCAGCATGTTGACCTGATCTCATTTTCTCCCCGAGACGTGTTTCACCTGCACAGCTCCCCACTTCAGATGATGGCACTTCATCTTTTCCATTGCTCAGACCAAAACCTTAAATTCCTTCTAAATTCTTTGCTTTCTCAGATGTCCCTCAGCCAATCTGTGGTTTTACCTGTAAAATATATTCAGAATCCAACTACTAGTTCTCAACATCTCCCATGCTGCCATCCTGCTCTGAGGCAGCAGAAGCATCTCTCTTCTGAAATACTAAAGTGTCTTCCTAATCGGTCTCCCGTTGGTGCCCTACAATCTATTCTGCAATCTGCTCTCGCTGCTTTTACCCTTTACTCCCTACAGTCCATTCTCAACATAACTATCAGAGTAATCCTTTAAAAAAGTAAACCAGAATATGGCATCCCTCTATTCAAACACTTGTGTTGACTCTCCATCATACTCAGGGCAAAGCCCAAGTCCTTCTTGTAGCCATGTGTGGCCTGTACTGCCTCCCCTCCCCAACCATCTCATGCCTTTCCTCCTAATTCTGTTCTATTCCTGTGTCATTCTATCCCAGTTTCACCGGTGACCTTGCCCCACCTGTATACACACCAGGCCTATACCTGCCATCAGGCCATGATCTACTTTTCCCTGGATGCACGCTTGCTGAGCTCCGTCTCCTCCCTGAGGCGTGGCTCAGATCTTGCCTTCTTCCAGAGACCTGTCCTGAACTCCGTATTTCCTACTGCACCTTACCCACCTCCCTCCACATTTATGGGTCGCCCTTATCCTGTTCCACTTTTACTTTTTTTTCTGTAGCATGTATAAACTCCTAACATACTATGTATTTTATGTATGTGTTATATTTGTTTCTAAGCTCTTCAAGGGCAGTCACCTTTGTTTTGTTCCCTAAGAATCGTGCCTGGCACAGAGCAGGCACTTAGTAGATATTGATTGAATGAATACATGAACGAATGCATTTTGCTTTATCTGAAATACATTCATTTGGAAAAAGTTTAATACATTCGTGTTCTGTTGGCTGGGGGGAGGGTTATTACTACTGCTATTTCTATACAAGGTTGCAATACAGAAGGGAAAAGAAAATCTCACCAGTTATCTGGCTTTGTGCAGATAAAGCCAAATGATTGAATGCTTGACTGAATTGACTGGTTGTTTGGACATATTTTTTATAATAGCTTAAAGAAAAACTAAGCTATCTGACTTCCACCCTACCTCCCCTTGCTAGAGCTGGAATTGTCAAAAAGGCACATAATACACACTTGGTTTTTAAAGAATTTAGTTAATTGAATTCAATGAACCAAAAATACTCACAGTGAAAATCATCAACATTTATATGTAAAACAAAATCTGTTTTTGTCTGGCTTAAAGGGGATGTAGCTGGGGGCTAAAGGATTAGAAATGAGTAAGAAAATAATCTGACATTGCTGTTCTTTTCATGCAAGCTTTCTGAACTCTCAAATGGCAGTGCTGGGAAATTCATTACATGATGGTAAAGTATGACAAGTTGAAGCGTTTAAATTGAGTAACAAAAGCAATCACTAACATATCACACATGAAATTGCTGTCGAAACAACAGACCAAAAGCTATACTTGAACAATGTGGTGGTTTTTAGGACACAGCTTTGTCTATATTCAGAAATTTTGTAAGGCCATTTATGGGTTAGCGTGGAAAGAATTAAACTTTCCACCAAAAGGAGATACACAGTTTTTACACAGATATATGTCTACCGGGGATTATATAATTAGGAAATGGTGAGTTGATGGAAAGACTAGGATGTGAAAGAGGGAAAAATATTAGTAAAGAACCGCTGGTTACCTGATGCAGTTCTTTAGGAAAAGGAAGATCGGGTCATGGTAAATATGCCTTGGAACACTTACAGAGCTAAACAGAGACGGCAACATAAATGACTAGACACAAGAACAGCTCTTTAATGTCCATGGATGACTTATATATGAATGTACATGTACACATACACATACATACATCCACACACACGCTTGCACACACACACACACACACACACACACACTTCGTATGTGTGTATGAGAAGCACTAGGAAGGTCTTTGATCAAAAGTACTAACGTCACTATTCAGTCCTTGATGTCCAATTTTCCACTCCTGATTGATAATTCCATTATTGATGATTGACTTTGGAAGCAGAGAGTTTCTTCCAACAATGCATCTATTCCTAGGATTATATGGTCTCATCAGTACCTCTTTTCAAATGTGTTATATTTGTCAGGTAACATTTCTCTCTGAATGGAGGCAACAGCAGAGTGTTGGACAGAGGAGAAGAGGGGAAGAGAATAAGGGTGTTTAATAGGAAGATAGAAAAATTGGAGGATGTGGAATGTGGTCATGAAGCTTTCCTTGATTTCTCAATCCTGCATAGGCATAAAACTAAGAAAAATTCTACCAATTTCCTCATTAAAACTCAGTGTAATCATTAATACCCTCGAAATGAATATCATACACAACTTCAAGTATATGTTTCTTTAGAAATGCACCAAATGCATCAAATTTTAATGATGGGTGACATTAAATGCTGTCATGTGTTTGGCTGTTCCCAAATTGTTCCATTAATTATTATAGGTAGTTCCACTGTGGCATGTGAGTATTAAAAACCCTGTTGAATTTATCTATAAACAGATTTGAAATGATTTGTGTACATTCTGTTGGTGCTTCCCGGGGAGGACATGTTATTCACATTTTTCACAGAGACATGAAAGAAGGAAACATTTAACTGTCCAGAAATCAGCCTTTACATCAAAACATCTAGGTTATTTTATTCTTCATAACTACAGGAAATATCTCATTTAAGCAATCCTGACATCAGTCAAATTAATACAAATAAATTCTCCAATGGACAACGACAAATTCATCTACTTTATTTT
>NW_012151952.1:4723700-4725314 GCF_000956105.1 Propithecus coquereli | reverse complement strand
TGTTATTAACTTAGACGTCTGCACTTACAATATAGCTTTTCCAAGACAATTTTTGCTGGGCTACAGGTGGTTATTTAAGACAATCAATTTACATAGAACAATTTATTCTTTTTTCATGCTGTTAAAGCAAATTGGTATGTAATTAGATTTATATACTGAATAATCTCATTTGCATATCCAATTAATTCTTCCTGTTTTAATTTGCTAGGGTTGAATTCACATTAGTAGTAAAAATAACACTTAAATTATCAAGGCCTCAAATTTTCCTTTGCTGTAATTTGTTCAAGATGTTCCATTTAAAAATTGGTCCCCAGAATTCTTTTCAAAATCTATTGGGAATATGTTAAAGACTTTACTTAAAAATGCCCTTAGCCAAAAATCACAAAGATGAGGTTTACTCTTTGTTCAAGATGAAGAGTGTAATAAATAGTATAAAGCTACTTCTTGCCTCAATACTTAATATTATTCAAAACCAGAAAAAGTCAGGTTCCAGGTTTTTACCCTCTAACCTCTTTTCACATTTCAGAATATGTTTAAACACAGGGACACACATGTACAGAAATGATATCTTTCCTAAATGATTTATATTTATGCCTCAATAAATATATCACTTCGACTATTTAATGAATCACTTCAACTATTTTGGTTTATCACTGTACAAATGCATGTACGATAGAAAAAATACATGACACTGGGATTCAAATATACTAAGACTTAATATTTGTTTGCTTATTTTTGCCAACTCTGGTCTTGGAAAACTGATTTTATCTATCTGAGAGCCAGTGTCCTCATCTGTAAAAACAAGGGGAATAATATTAATATGTGCCTTCTAGAATTACTATGATTTCATACGGCATAACACAGGAAAGAATCTACTAGTGTGGATCTGACAATAGAAGATGTTCAGTCAGCAATTGTATTTTGTCTGTACTAGATACATGAATGCTATCAAAATAAATGTGCAGTTTCTAGGACTCCGTAATAGTTTTATTAAGCTCAGTGAATATTTATTAATGACCAATGGCAGTGAGAATTAGAGGGATGAGTACATGTTAAACCCTTAGAATATTTCCTGGTACATAGTAAGCTCTCAATAAATGTTAACTATGGCTATCGTTGTTACCATCTTGAAAGAACACGGACACACGTATCGGAGTTTCTTTATCATGATCTATTTACCACGTATATTAGTTTTCTAGGGCTACCATAACAACGGACCACAGACTGTGTAGCTTAAACAACAGAAATTTATTTTCTCAAGGTTCTAAAAGCTGGAGGTGTCAGCAGTTTGGGCCTGTCTTGAGGCCCCTTTCCTTGGCTTGCAGAGGACCACCTTCTTCTTCTGATGTCCTCACATGCCCTTCTCTCTGTTTCCAAATTTCTTCTTCTTATAAGGACTCCAGTCAGATTGGATTATGGCCCACCGTAAAGGTGTCACTTTAACTTAATCACCTCTTTAAAGGCCCTGTCTCCAAATACAGTCGCACTCTGAGGTTGTGGGGCTTAGGGCTTCCACCTGTGAATTTTGAGAGAACACAATTCAGCTCATAACATCAAGGGCAGACTTTCCTTGTATATAATAGATGCCCTGAAGCTCTGCTTTCAGAACTGATA
>NW_012151952.1:4720582-4723329 GCF_000956105.1 Propithecus coquereli | reverse complement strand
CCCCACCCCTAACATTTTCAGTCTTACTATTAAGATTGGTCCACAATTGATACGTTGTACACCATCTTCCGGATTACTCCAGTCTATATTGCAAGCTGTATGTGATTACTCTAAATAGCCCCCCCCCCAAATTGTGACAAAGCTTTGCAGCACAATGACTTACAATGCAATTTGGTATCCTGGAGGTGAATTTTGAAAATTTTGTTCTTTGCTAGTTTGCCAGCGCTTATTGATGCCAGCAAGGAAAATTGCTTAGAAGCTAGGATTCTATCATAGACTGCCTTGACAGATGGAATTTTTAAAGCCAGTAAGATTGCAAACCATATTTGTATTATGTTGAATAATATACTTAATTATATTTGTACTTCTTTCACACCTTAACTTTAGTGGATCTCAAAATATTTCATGGAAACTTGGGGAAAGAAGATGCTCTTATTCCTCAAATAAACCACATAAATTATATAAAGTATATTGCATCTCTTCAGTGCCATTGTCTGCCAGCCTGACCATATTTTTGTATAGGTGTGCATACTTAGAAACAGGTATGTGTGTACATTTTCTGTGAATATTTACATGATAGCCAAATCTCATATGTGTAAGCTTTCCTGTCTTTCACGAATCCTCTCCCCAACTTCTCTCCTCCTGCTCAGTGATCACACATATATTTATTTCTGCAGTTAAAAGACAGAAACTTGTGTTTTTCTGTCTTTCTGCCTTTGTTCCTACTTTTCCTTCCTCTCCCATCTGCATTTGTTGGAACTCTTTTGACACTTCAAGACCCAAGGGACATACTGTGTTCTGGTTCCTTGGGCCCCAATTCAAAATCCACAAGCAGATAGGCTGTGTGGTTTGGTGCAAATGACCTATCTACTTTAAATGTCAGTGTCCTCCACTTGACAATGGTGATGGTGATAGAATATACCTCATAGGGCGGATGTAAGGCTGTATTAAAATAATCCTTTTAAAACACTGCACACAATCACTGTCACAAAGGAAAGGCTTAAACAATGCAAGCTGAGCCCTATCATCTCCATGGAGCCCCTTTTATCCTCATGTGTTAATCTTTTCTCCTCAAGTGACCTCACAGTGATTTGCTCTTAGAAAGCTCTTATCGAACTGTGTTCTCTAGCCTAGTGACTTGTGTGCATGCCCATCTTCTGCATTACTGAGCATTTATAGAGCTTCCACAATGGCAAACTCTGTGTTAGATGCTGAGGACGTGGCAGGTAAGGTGTCCTCGGCCTTACCTTTCAGCTGGAAAAGGTAGATAATAAACAAGTGAATATATAAATGGCATATTTCATGATAAGAGCTATGAAGGAAATAAAAGAGGTGATGTGATAGTCTCCATTGTGATTTGGATGTTAGAAGCTACATTACGAAGAATAAGGTGAGACCACGCTACTGCTTTAGTTTCTCTTTCAAAGGCTTCCTGGCTGCCTATATCCAAGGTCACAGGCATCCTATATAAAGCTGCCATAGCTACACCTTATAGCTTCTCTGGGAGCTGTTTCCTGCCTTTCATTCAAATTCATTTGCTTTCGTCAGATTTAAACCCATTTTCTTCTTGTATCTTATCACCCCATATGTCTTCCATTCTACTCTGATTAAGGCCACAGTCTGCCTGGTGTTGATTTCAGGCTCATCCCAAGACACTATCACCAACTTATGATTCCATCTCCCATAGCCTAAGCACAGAAGCACAGAGCCAAGGCATCTCTTCCTGCATCCTGCTCCCCAGTGTGTGTTCTTCCTTGCCAGGTGGGGAAGAGCAGATGAGGAGTCCCCTACAGGTAAGTTTTAATTATCTCCCCAAAGGAAAAGAACTTAGTCAGAGATGTTCTCAACAACGGTACCAGCTGTCATTGTTGATTTTTATTTTAGAAATTGAGAAGGGGTCCAGCAACACTTGTTCTTATAATAAAGTAGAAGAAACGTTTCTTTTGGGTAAATTGATCCACAGTCTTCTTCATCACAAGCTGCATAGATTTAGATCTCTAATATTTTCTCCATCTTCTGAGCTTCGTTCAGGACCTCTCTTGAGTCTAAGAGCCAAGAATGAATGCTGAGGGCAAAGGGAGATCACACCTGCCTGTCCATCTGTCTGTCTGTCTGTCCATCACTCAATTCAGATACATGGTTTATCCATCTTGTGTTCTGCAAAATACCCCTGCCTACACCTGAAACACATGCCTATAGTTGAATTGGATTCCATAAATTAATCCATAAATTTGACTCACCATACCCTGTATAGTCTGTTGGCAGGATAGTCACAGAAACTAGGACATCTGTGCTCTCTGACCTAGAGTCATTAAAAACAAACTCAGTCTTAGTGTGGCTAACCCTGAGTACACTGGATCAATATTTCTGTTTGGGCTGTGTGTTAGTGCCGCATCTAGAGGTAAGCACAGTGACTCTAACTGCTGTCAAGGAAAACAACTAATTCCTCACCTTGTGTTTTGCAAATATCTAGTATTACTCTGCTTGTTCCCAAGACACAGGCATCATGAATTAATGCCTCCTTTCCCGGTTAAGTATTCAAGACTCATTTACCTAAACTAAGTGGCAAAAAAAAAAAAAAATGTTAAAGATGGATGGTGGAGGAACGTTGCTTGATTGTATTGAAAGCATTTGATTAAATAGATTTGAGAGCCACAGACAAATTTAAAAAGACTGGTACACTTTACTCATTTTTTTCTCCTTATTTTTCAGACATGAAAATTGCTCAGTCTTCAAGTCTAGTCTGT
>NW_012151952.1:4708994-4717372 GCF_000956105.1 Propithecus coquereli | reverse complement strand
CGTTCACCTGTCTCTCTCCCTTGTCCTCTGGCCTCCCCATTCCCTGATACACAATATTGAAATGAGGCCAGTCAATAAGCCTACAATGGCCTCTAAGTTTACTAGTGAAAGGAAGAGTCACACATTTCTCACTTTAAATCAAAAGCTAGAAATGGTGAAGCTTAGTGAGGAAGGCATGTAGAAAGCCGAGATTGACTAAAAACTAGGCCTCTTGTACCAAGCAGCTAGCCGGGTTGCGAATGCAAAGGAAAAGTCTTGAAGGTAATTAAAGGTGCTATTCTAGTGAACACATGAATGATAAGAAAGCAAAACAGTCTTATTGCTGATATGGAGAAAGTTTTAGTGGCCCAGATGTAAGATCAAACCAGCCACAACGTTCCCTTAAGCCAAAGTCTAATCAGCGAAAAGCCCTAACTCTCTTCAATTCTGTGAAGGCTGAGAGAGGTGAAGAGGCTGCAGAAGAAAAGTTGGAAGTTGGCAGAGGTTGGTTCATGAGGTTTACAGAAAGAAGCCATCTCTGTAATACAACAGTTCAAGGCAAAGCAGCAAGTGCAGATGTAGAAGCTGCAGCACGTTATTCAGAAGATCTAGGTAAGATAACTGATGAAGGTGGCTACACTAAACAACACATTTTTGATGTAGATACAACAGAGTTCTGTTGGAAGAAGATGCTATTTAGAACTTCCGCAGCTAGACAGGAGAAGCCAATGTCTGGCTTTAAAGCTTCAAAGGATAGACTGACTCTCTTGATAGGGTCTAATACAGCTGGTGGCTTTAGGCTAAAGCCAATGCTCATTGACCATTCTGAAAAATCCTAGGGCCCTTAAGAATGATACTCAATCAACTCTGCTTGTGTTCTATAAATGGAAGAACAAAGCCTAGATGACAGCACATCTGTTTATAGCATGGTTTACTGAATATTTTATGCCCACTGTCAAGACCTACTGCTCAGGAAAAATAAAATAAAATTCCTTGCAAAATATTACTGTTCGTTGACAATACACCTAGTCACCAAAGAGCTCTGATGAGGATGTGCTAGGAGACTTAGTTTGTTATCATGCCTGCAAACAATATCCAATCTGCAGCCCATGGACCAAGGAGTAATTTTGACTTTCAAGTCTTATCATTTAAGAAATACATTTTATAGGGTTAGCTGCCATACATAATGATTCCTCTGATGGATCTGAGCAAAGAAAATTGAAAACCTAGAAAGGATTTACCATTCCTGATACCATAAGGAACATTTGTGATTCATGGGAGGAAGTCAAATAACAACATGAACGAGAGTTTCGAAAAAGTTAATTTCAACCCTTGTGGATGACTTTGAGGGGTTCAAGATTTCACTGGAAGATGCAACTGCAAATGTGGTAGAAATAGTAAGAGAACTAGAATTAGAAGTGGAGCCTGAAGATGTGACTGAATTGTTACAATCGCATGACAAAACTTGAATGGATGAGGAATTGCTTCTTATGGATGAGCAAAGAAAATGGTTTCTTGAGATGGAATCTACTCCTAGTGAAATGACAACAAAAAACTTAGAATATTATATAAACTTAGTTGATAAAGCAGCAGCAGATGATGACTGACTTAGATTTTGAAAGAAGTTCTACTGTGGGTAAAGTGCTATCAAATCACATGGCATACTACAGAGAAATCTTTTGTGAAAGGAAGAGTCAATCGATGCAGCAGACATCATTGTTGTCATATTTTCAGAAATTTCCATGGCCACTTCACCCTTCGGCAATACCACCCTAATCAGTCAAAAGCCATCAACATTGAGGCAAGACCCTCCACCAGCAAAGATTACAACTTGCCAAAGGCTTAGATGATCATCAGCATTTTTTAACAATAAATTACTTTTAAATTAAGGTATGTGCATTTTTTAGAGATAATTTTATTGCATAGTTAATAGACTACTATATATGTAAACATGGCTTTTTATGCACGGGGAAGCCTAAAAATTCTTGTGACTCGTTTTACTGCAATATTCAGTTTATTGCACTGGTCTAGGACTGAACCTGAAATATTTCTGAAGTATGCCTGTATAATAAGACCATAAGGACATGGAAATTTATAGGCTGGAGGGATCTTAAGGAAATCTAATTCACTTATAATTGTGTTATAAAGGGTTTTAGATCCTTTACTTTGGAAAGCAACATGCAAGTGTCTTTTATTAACAGATATTGACTGACCAAGTTCACAAGTCGAGAAGACTGTTCCAGTCTCTTCTTTTGTCATGTCATCTAAGACATGGAGGATATACCAGGATAAAGATTCGAGAGTGGCAACTGTAGTCTATTTAGCAGCTCCATTCTTCCAGCCACCCCTCCTTTTGATCTGATCTCTTCAAGCCTCCTCTCTTGCAGCAAGGGCCCAAGTAGGGTAGAAAGAAATCTTCCTTTAGGACTCTCTCTGATTGCTTTTGCTTCCTATGATCCCTTTGCATCTTCAGTCTGTGAGTCTCTTTAATGCCTTTATTCCTTCCTTCTATCTAAAATACTACATCTTCACCAAGGCCACCTATGTAGGTTTTTGGTCATTCGATTCTATAAAATTCACGTGGAACCTACAGGACACTCTTTTCACTTTTTCAAGAATGGCCTCCACTTAGCATATACTCTGGGTTTTACGCTGAAAGGAAATCTATCTCTTCCTTTGATCGAGTAGCAGTATCAAAGCCACCAAGAAAGTTGAGAGCAGAAGAGAGAAAAACTTCATCCCATTATACACATATTCGTTCATAAAACAAATATTTAGGAAGTGCCTAAATAAATAATAGTTACTGAGAATGTGGTCTAATAAGACACAGTTCCTGCCCTCATGGATCTGTTAATCCAAACAGACACGCTTTTCCCCAAATACAGTGTAAGTGTTGGACAGCTAATGAACGGGGACTGCTATGCAGCTACAATGGGGCATGACGTCTAAACCGAACCCAGTGCAGACTGGGTCTATGAGGTAGATGGAATGTGAGAGGAAGGAAGAGAGAAAAGACTTCCTGGAGAATGTGCTCATGTTTCTAGGCACAAAAGAGCTAACAAAGAAAACTTGGCAGGGGCCCAAAGAGTAGAGGGACTTGTCCAGAGATATGAAGCAAGGAAGCACCAATAGAAGTACAGGCCTTAGTGGACTCCATGCCTCAGGATAGTAAGTTATTTTTTAGAACGCACACTGGATCTCTGATGTGTAAATACATTCTCCATCATAGAAGTATGGCTCTAAAACTACACACTTATCACATTTTGGCTGGTGTTTAAAACATTTATGAATCTTTTCTTCTGGAATTTTCTTTATGGTTTGTGTTTTATTCCTCTGAATATTTTACGTGCTAGTAAATCCTTTTCCTTTGAAGTTAGATTTCATTTTTGGCTACAGCTAAGCTTTCTATTTTTAGAATCTTGTTCAGAGCCAAGTCACGGGTAATGTTGGTGTTCATGGTGGGTAATACTGTTTTTTGGTTGAAAATGAATTGTGACTATAAATTAATGAAGCTAATTATTTTATGTGGGTTCATAAATCAGTTCTCTATAGTTTTAAAAAGGGGTTTTAAAACTTCTGTGAGTTAATACATGTGAAAGCTTTTTTAAAGTTGTAAATCTCTGTACAAAAGGACTTTCTTTATTTTTATTAATTCTTAAAATATATTTCAACACTGCTTTAAAATGCAACGGATATGTTTAAAATATCTTTTAAACTACTAAATTAGTTTCTTTAGTAATTGTTCCTTTGGTGGTGTCTACTAGTTAATCTGTAGATTAAGTTCTTTTCCATAGTCAGATCTTGGGTCTATAGTAAAATATCTTAAGAGAGTTGTTAAATGAGGAAACTGAGATGCAGAAAGGAGAAATAAGTAACTTATCTAAAGTCACAAGGTTGTGGCTGGGTGCGATGGCTCATGCCTGTAATCCTACTACTCTGGGAGGCTGTTGTGGGAAGATCACTTGAAGTCAGGAGTTGGGGACTAACCTGAGCAAGAGCAAGGCCCTGTCTCTACTAAAAATAGAAAAAATTAGCTGAGCGTGGTGGTGTGCACCTGTAGTTCCAGCTACTCAGGAGGCTGAGGCAATAGGATCGCTTGAGCCCCACGAGTTTGAGGTTGCTGTGAGCCCGGGTGACAGAGCGAGACTGTCTCAAAAAAAAAAAAAAAAAAGTCACAAGATTGGCAACTGACTTACCAGACAGAGAATATAGTTCAAATTTCCTGACCCTAAAACCACTAAACTTTCTCCTTTAACTCATGTAGGTCCAGTGATTTTAGCCAGAGGTACTCTTCTTTCTCCTTTTTTCTCTCTGAAACCTCTGCCTTCAACCTCCATTAGTCTACTCCATTTTCTTTGTATTGCTTCTATCTGTGTTTGGGTTTGAATAACAAGACGGTAGTCTTGCCTTTGGATTTCCTTTGTGTCCCTTTAGTGACTAGTTAAAAACGATGCACAGAACGGACACAGGGGGATGAACTTCTAATCATTTTGCAGTTTTCTATTCTATAAGGACCAAGTGACCAGTTCCTCTGTACCAAATCCAGGCTGTGTTTTTGATGTATGTGTTTTGTGTTTCTGAGTTATAAGTGGTTTCATAGGGCCAACTAGCAGCTGGAAAGCAGTAAGTTTGGGAATATAGATACTTCTGGAGAAGTGGAGGTTTTGGTTGTTTTGTTGTTGTTAGTTTTTTGTTTTGTTGCCCTTGGTGGATAAAACTGACTTGATAATAGGATTTATGTTTGCTAATTTACCCAATGCCTTGCTTTCCTTCTTGAAAGCAATCCCTGTGCTTCCTTTTAGGGCGTGAGCTGTACCTACTCCCTCTGCTCCAAAGCTGAGCTACAGGAATTCAAACGGGCTCTGGAAAGGCCATTGAAAGTAGAGTTCTTTACCACCTTGGCAATGGCCAATTGTTCCTTGGCATGGTCAGCCTCTTCGTTGTTTATTGAGAATATTGTCTAAGGAAACCCCCTCAAAATTGTAAGCCTTGCAAAATTATACAGATCTCAAGTCCCTAGAAGGAAAATATTATCATTTTAATTATTGTGCTACTTTCAAAATTATACTCTTTGGAATCATGGATGTTCAAATAGCCTAAAAATTTGAGTTCAATTATATGCTTTAGAATCACAAGATACTTTCCTTTTTTCCCTTATACTTTTTAATAGGTGTATCTCCCTTTTCTAAAAGACTTAATGAGGCCAGCCCAAGGGTATTAATTCTGAGAATGAACAAAAATGGTATTATTCTTTCTGAAAGCATAGTCAGGTCAGTCCACAAGCATTCAGCCCTGCCATGCAGTATGTATTTGAAGAATGTATCTTTGTTTAGGAAAGAAAAGAATGCATCTTTGGGAAGAATGCGAGGTTGATATTATATGCTGCTTCCTTTGGGCCTTTCTTTTTCCAGTCTTTTCTAATCCTGGCAAATGTAGGCAAGAGACCTGGATTTAACTTTGTAAGAACAAACAGAAATATGTAGGCCTTCCTGGGAAGTCTGGGTCATAACAACTTCTTTGCTGATGCTTCCTATCTTCTGCGTGGAGCTGGCCATTGTGGCCTAGATAATGCTGGGAAGGAATTGAACTCAACGATATCTTACATGCGGCCAAACACTCCAGAACATATAGAACTTTATGAATCAAAGCAGCATCTTACTCTGAAAATTAGATGGACTTTTAAAAAATTTATTCCCCAAATAATTGTTTTCAAGGAAATTCTTAGTCTATCCAAGTGGAAAGTCACACATGGTCACTTTCTCTCTGAAAAGTGACACCCTAGAAATGATACAAATCCCGATGTTTCAAGAAATTTAGAAAATCTTTTTGTTTTATGCCTCGCCCCTCCAGTGTCATACAGAATCTTAATGAGAAACTTACACTGCCTTTTGAATCATTAACTCTGAAGAGAGTTCAGGGATGTCAGACTTGGGAGATTCATAGCTGTGACTGCAAAGAGAAATCTTGTCTGTTAAAGCATTTGTGTGCACTATTGCATCACCCAGCATGTGTGCCAGGCTTTCTATTTTTAACATTTTTAATGACAAGCTGTCTCCTTGGGTCTGTATGCCCTTCACCTTTGTCAGGATGAGATTGATAGTGAAAGTTCCTCTGCTGTTCTCATAAAAGTTGAATTAAGGGTCTTGATTTCGCTTTAATGCACTGCAGCATTATCTTGAACTCATCTCGTGGCCTCTTCTCTGTTTTCTGCTCTGCCTGTATTCTAGCATGCAGGGCACCTGGCAGGGACTGGTCACGCAAAATAGTAACTGTTCCCAGAGTAGGTCATTGATTCTGCTTAACGTAGGCTATGGTGAGATAACCTGACTTCTTTATAATACAGAAAAGAAGTCAAAAGAAAAACAAAGGATTGCACACTGCCAGAGCTATTTGAAATGATGGAACATGAATATTTTGACATCTAGTAGCTTAGTGCCTTTTTGCCAGAAGATGCTAATAACACAAATATGCAAATCCTGCAGTATTGTTAATACCAAGGTTCTTTTGATTCTTGCTTATTTTTAGGGTATCCCATTGAGTTTTTAACTTTCAGATATTTGAAGGCCTATCACATGGAGTTGGAAGCTAACTTGTTTGCAGTAGAACTTGGACAAATGGTAAAAACTGAGAGCACTTTCTACCTCAGATTTAGGATTTGCTTTCTGATAATTAGAGATATCTCAGAAATAAAATGGACTTTCTGGAATGGAGAATATGAGAGTGTTTTTATTGTCATGGAGACATTAGAATTGTGGCCATATTTGGCAAGAATATTGAAGAGTGGGACCATGCTTCCTGTGGAATTTTAAAAGCAATTAAAATAGGATAATTATCATTCAAGTTATAAGGAAGGACAGATGTAGTCTCATTTTACTGTATGATAGTAGATGAGAATACACATAATATCTCATGAGAGAAAAATCTATTCAAAGTTCCAGAAATTCAGGGTAAATTCAAATGGATAAAAAGATAGCCTAAGGGTCATAGCTATTTTTACTCCTGCAAAAAGCAGTTTAAATTGCTCAGAAGCATAATCAGATTCCCTATGCAATTCTATCTTTAGAGCATGTTTTACCGATTGTAATCAGATTTGTTTTTATGACCGATTAATGTCTGTTTTCTCCCAATTCACTGTAAACTCTATGAAGACAGCAACTATGTCTGTTCTACATTTGAATCTCAAACTCTAGTACAGTGCCTGGAACATAATGTGGACTAACTTAAAATTTGTTGAATGAGTTAATGAATGGATCAATTTTGACAATTGTAATGTGACAACAAATTTTTAGAGGTCAGTCTCAAAAGGGAGGTCTAAGCTAATTGATGTTTTGAATTCGTATGTAGTAACAGCTTAATTTTAAAAATTCTTCAGATGTGGATAGGTGAGCAGCCACTGGAACTCAGTGGTGACGTATAGTCTCAAGTGTGGATATCCATTCAAGTGTTCTACTCATATCTATCAATTATCTTCCTTTTCTTGTGGTAGAAGGACTGCCAGATTCATCCAAGTGGTTGGCCTCAGAGAATAGCTCATTGGGAGTTCTGGTCAGATACTTTCAAATGAGTAAGCTCTCTGAAAAACCTATACATAACGCGAAATAGTTTAAGATTACAGTGGTGATTTGATGTGATCTGGAACAATTCACCCACTCCTACTGGGCAATAAAAATAAATTATATAATGAGACAGTCAACTGTTACAGCTTGGAAAACTATTAAAGATTCAGAATAAATATATAGGTTAATGCCATGAAGTACTTAACCAGACAAGCATATTTTTCCAATTCTAAGGGCAGAAAGTGTCCGTAAACATTCCTGCATGTCACAAAACTACGTAAAAATGACCTCTAGGTTTGAGGCGCTTATTGAAAACCTATTTTAAATTGAATACACAAGCCAAGATAATAGAGGCTGTTTGATAAGAAACATTAGAGAAATCTATAACATAAGGCATTTTATTATAGGTTTATTACATCAATCTCTCCAGTGGGTAATGGAACTTGTAAATATACTCTTATGTAGGAGTCTCCTTGCGGGCTTTTTATTCATGCTGAAGTAAGCACAGCGAACTTATTTGCTGTCAGGGTACATTGAATTTAAGATGAGTATTTATTTTGGTTCTAAGGAGGCTTTGCTTTTGTGAATTGAAAGTTAGATCAGCTGCATGAAAATAAGATGGGACTACAGGGAGCACAGGAAGTAAATTGGTTTTTTTCTAACTATGCATTCTGTAAACCTACATATTTAATAATAGTTAGCATGGGGCACATGTGCAGTTTCTCAGATGGGTGAGTCATGCATCGGATGTGTACATTTATGATTCTGTGGTTTGGATAGAGAGAGACGTTTGAAATTGCACGTTGCCATCACTGGTTTCTAATGCAAAGAGTTCTAGAGCAA
>NW_012151952.1:4703287-4708939 GCF_000956105.1 Propithecus coquereli | reverse complement strand
TTTAGAGAGGAAATTTTAACATCTTTTGACCAGTGACTTTATTAATTTCAGAGGGGCATATGAAATAAGAACCTCAGAGGTCATCAGCTATAATATACATTCCATAAAATTGACAAATAACATTGACAAATTATTCCATCTTGTTTTGACACTTGAATAAAAGTTTAATGGAGGTGTAACTGAAGCTATGAGAATGCCACCCATAGAAAGGCCCATAGTATGAATAACAGTAAATAGCTATGATTTATTAATGATATACTAGATAAGTGATCTGTATGCACTATCTCATTTAAAGCTATGAATAAATCACATGACTATGAAGGTAGGTACCATTGATACTCCCATTTTACCAAGGGGGAAAAGTAAAGGTCACAGAAGTAACACGATTTACTGAAGTTCACACAGGGAAATTCAAAGTCTGTTTCGTCTATCTATGTTGTATTGTTATTTTATGATCTCACTTCATATTTGTAAAGAATCATCCTTCCTATTTTCTTAAATCACCAAACCAGGAATATTCATACCATCTTTTATTTCTTTTAGACATTTGCAATGGAATACCTGTTTTGTTTAATCTTAACTCATTATCTGGGAAGTGAGTGGTATTATGCAGATTTTTTCTGAAGGAACTGAGGCTTAGAGAGGTGGAATGACTTGCTCAAGGTTGGTTTACTTTTTCTTCATTTCAGGCCTTTTTTATAACAAAGCCCACACTCTCCAATAGAGCATGTTCAAGGTTCTGAGATTTCAATCCAGAAGAAGATCGGCTGCAAGTCATGAGTCCATGAGAATAAATATCTGCTTAAAATTTTTTTATGTGGACACACACAGAACACACATACATACATAGAGCTAGTATTGCAAGTCTCATGAACTATATTTGGTTTTGAAATATAGTGATATGAGAGATAACGCCTCTGTTAAAATATCACATACTTTGTGTCATTAGAGACAAAGTTGCTACTCTGTTGAAGTATAAAGTTCCGTAAGAATCTTCTTAGAAATATAATAGGTGCAGAGCATGGGCCTCAGAAATGTCATAGAAAAAAATGATAGTGGCAATTGCCACTATGAATAAAAGCACAATGCCTACTTAAAAAAAAAAAAAGAAGAAGAAAAGAAAAAGAAATAGGAGTAGAGGACAAATCTGTACTCTCTGGCAGGTATCACTCATCCGCAGTTAGGGTTCTGTTCTGTTATCTCCCTTAATTATCCGTGAATTATAACATCTTTTACATTAGTGTTCAAGTTGCTCCTTAATTATTATTATTATTTACATTTTCACTCATTTGACTTGGCTTTCTAAATATAAGATGGTCAACCTGACCCCAGGCACACATCTTTTTCTTTTTTTAATCCTTTACAATTTCTCATAATATCTGGTATATATTTGATATGCACAAATATTTGTTTGGTCATTTTCCTTTGTTATGGAGATGTTTAAAATCATCCTTAATGTACATAATCATTCTGACAGACATTGTATTAAACACAACAACATGTGAATTTCTCAAAAGTATTGCTCTATTCACATACATAGAACTGGGAACGTGATCAAGGATTCTTTGAACAGCTTCATTTTCTCAGCTGTACCTTGTACATGAAATTCTATTTCTGTTTGTCTTTTATTGGATTTTAAAATAGCATGACAATTTGATGCAAAGTCACTGGGCTTTGGCAAATCTCTATTTCCTCACTGCCAGAGAAATTTACATTTCTTCCCAAGCTACTCTGTCTGTGAACAGTCTATCTAAGGAGTGACCTCAGTTCAGCTGAAAGCATCCAACATCCCGAAAACTGTAAAGCCACAGCACTTACTGATTTTCCAAGGTCTAAGAGATGGTTTATAAATGATAACAAAACTACGGTAGTATACTCAAACCATTTTTTAAAAAGAAATAGAGTTATAAGTCTACAAGGACTTACTTAAGAAAGATGCACTAATGTTGGGGGCAGTGGATTTAGTCACACTGTTATATCAAACAAGTATTTCATGTGTGAGGAGATAAAGTAGCAAACTATACAAAATAAACAGCATGTGTTCACCTTAGATATCTGGGACGTTTTTTCTTTGAATAAATTTGCTCTGCTTCTAAGGATCCAGGGCAATATTGTCTGTTAAACAAGTTCTGTATTTGGTCTACTTCTGCATGTCTTAACCCTGCCTTTCATTGACATATGCCCAGGCAATTAAAAACTACAGTATCTGGCACATTAAGAAAGTCATTTGAAATTCCAAGGTCAAATTGAAATGCCATTGAATTGTCTTCTTTGGGGGATTATTCCTGCCTCTATTTGTCTCCACCAGTGGTGATAATCTAGGCTTTAGTTACCTCGACAGATGTAAGACTGAAGTTAAACAAAACATGCTGGCGAGGATGCGGAGAGACAGGAACACTCCTACACTGCTGGTGGGACTGCAAATTAGTGCAACCTCTGTGGAAAAGAATTTGGAGATACCTCAGAGAGCTAAAAATAGAAATACTATTCGATCCAGCAATAGCACTATTAGGTATCTACCCAAAAGAGCACAAAACATTCTATGATAAAGACATCTGCACCCGAATGTTTATGGCAGCACAATTCACTATTGCAAGGATGTGGAAATAACCCAAGTGCCCGTCAATCCATGAGTGGATCATTGAAATTTGGTATATGTTTACAATGGAATATTACTCAATCATAAGAAACGACCGTGATCTAGAACCTCTTATACTTTCCTCGATTAAACTTAAGCCCATTATCCAAAATGAGGCACCACAAGAGCGGAAGAATGGGCTCCACTTGTACTCGCTATCAAATTGGTACTAACTGATCAACACTAGGGTGATCACATGGCAGTAATATTCTCCAGGGATTAGGGAGCTTGGGGGGGGAGTGTAAATCCGCAACTAAAGGACATGGGGAGCACTGTAGGGGGGAAGGGCATGCCTTTAACCCGCACTTGGGTGAGGCAAAGACAGGGGTGAGGCAAAGACATAAAGTGTAACCATAATGTTTGTACACTCACAATACCCTGAAATGAAAAAAAAAAAAAAGACTGAAGCCCAGCAGTTCAGGCAGGACTAAGAGTCAGAGTCAATTTAATCCTATTCCATACTTTCGCAAGACAAAGGAACCCAAGCCCAGAGTAGTGAGATGATTTACTTACGGTCATCACAACTAGGCTACCTTCCAGTGATCTTTCTGTTAATAATCACAGTAGGGGACAATTATTGAACACTTACCTACACCAAAGCACTACAGGGCCAGTGAAATAAGTTTCCAGTATATCATACTGCCCACCAAACTACTTCTCTGTAGCTGAGCCAGTAGCTGCAGTCTCTGCAGCTCATTCTTAGCCAGACTAAGACAACAAAGGAAATACACTAAGCATGGTTTAGCTTACTTTTACATCCCTGGTTCTTGTTCTGAAAGTATGCACATGGCAGAGAAATATTCCAAAGCTAGGCATCCCCAAGAAGATTGCCTCTGGCATGAATATTCTAAAAAATCATCAACCCTCAATATTTAAGTTGACTCTGTGATTTATGCATCTAGGGCTGAAATAAAACATTTTGGAGTTTCTATGCAATACTTTGTAATATTCATATTAGACAAGGTCAGCTTTTTCCAAAATATGCTCTGTGGATCACTTGCCTCTCAGGTACCCTATGGGAAAAAAAAAAAAGCCTGTGATTAAATAATTTGGGGGGAAAAAAAAAACTACGTCATCTTGATGATGTTCATTACCACATAGAAGTTTCGAGAATACCTGTAATAAAGAACATGATTTTTGTTTAACTCAGCATTTCCCAAATTTAGATAAATGCAGAACTCAACCCCCTGCTACCTTTTATTTAAAAATTCCTGTTAACATTTCTGCAGAGCAGATATGGGCAAAGATGTGTGAGTGAAAATTTAGTTCATTCAAAAAACACTTATCAAGTACTGATATATTATAGTTGATGCTGGGTTATAGAGACCAAAGATCCGGTCCCTGACTTCATGGAGCTCACAAGCTACAGAGGGAGATAGGCTTGTAAATCAGAGTTATAATATGGTTTGGCAAGTAGTGCATTGCACAGAAGGAGGGGATATGGAGCTAGAAACTGAGACTTTTCTGATCACCTGGTTGTCAAAGAGTAGTGCTGACCACTGAATTGTGTTATTCCTAAATTCTGAGGCTTAACATACTAGAAATTTAGTTCTCACTCATGTAAGAGCCAATGGAGGAGAGCAGCAGAAACAACCGTGGTCCACACAGTCTTCAAGAATCCAGGCTAATGCTCAGTGTGTGACTTCCAAGATGTCCCTGGACGTCAGCATCCAGCTGCTAGACAGGAAAGGAAAAAAGAGAGAGGAACGTTGTGCAATGGGCTTTTATGACCCAGGCCTGAGGAGACGCCTCACTTTCATCCATGGTCTGATAGCTGGAGTTCATCCATGTGGTTGGCCACACCTACCTTAGTTAGAGAGAGAGGCTGAGAAATGTGGTCCACCTCTGGGTCTAGCAAGGAAGGGAAAAGGGTTGGGTAAGCAGCTCACTGGTCTCTGCCTCAATGGACAACATGAACTTAGGCAACAGAAGGTGTAAGGACATTCCAGGCAGAGGGAATAAACTATCCAATGACACAAAGGGAAGGCACTCATGGCACTATTGGCAACCACAAAAAGTCTGATATGGCTAGAGCAGGGGGCACCCGTGGAAGGTTGGTAGGAGATAAGTTAGTATAATAAAGTGGCAAGAACATGTGGGGTTTTTTTTCTTTTTTTTTTTTTTTTTGAGATAGGATCTCACCCTGTCACCCAGGCGAGAGTGCAATGACCTCATCACAGCTCACTGCAACCTTGAACTCCTTGGCTCAAGCAATCCTCCTGCCTCAGCCTCCCCAATAGCTGGGACTACAGGCAAGTGCCACCACGCCCAGATGATTTTTCTATTTTTTGTAGTGACAGGACCTCGCTCTTGCTCAGGCTGGTCTCGAACTCCTGGCCTCCAGCAATCCTCTGGCCTTGGCCTCCCAGAGGACTAGGATTATAGGCATGAGCAAGTGTGCCTGGCCAATGTGGGCTTCTTGTACTGTGCTAAAGACCTTGGATTTTATTTTTCAAGAGGGTGGGTTACTAAAGAATCTAAAAAATGTCGAACTAGAATCCAAAGTATGTGTTAAGAGGTTAGTGGTGTAGAATAGGTATAAATAATGAGCCAAGAAGTGGCACAGAATAGGGATGGATTCAGGAAATACCAATAGGTCACACATATGTGACTTGGGGACCTATTGAAGGTAAAAAGTGAGGAAGACAGAAGGAGAGTCAAGAATACCTCCTTGACATGTCTGGCTAATGAGATGTTGGCCTGACTTATTAAGAACAAAAGAAGATTTGGTGGGGACGATAATAAGTGGGAGGAACCCTTTTGGGTTCTGAAGTGCAGGAAGGAGGTCTCTAGAGGCTGATATTTGAGGCTTGTCAACGTGTAGGTTTCCTTGAAGCATGTGGAATGAATGTAATCTCAAAGAGAAAGAAAATCGAGGCATGCGGAAGGCTCACAACAAACCCACAAGCCAGAAAGGGCTAGTAGAAGAATTTGTCTGTGAGTTGATAAATAATTTGTCCATGACATCCTAAAATGATAACAGAACCAAGGGAAGAAAGAATTTTGAAAAGGAA
>NW_012151952.1:4696129-4700012 GCF_000956105.1 Propithecus coquereli | reverse complement strand
GTTGTTTTAAAGTACTAGAATGTGATGAATGAAACCAACTTTCTCTGGGAGAAAGATGTCTCCTTTCTTCAGCATTTGATTTGTAAGTTGGTTTGGCTTCATTAATATTTGATTTTCTTTTTAATCTATATGTCACCTTTTATTACAACCCGCTTCTGGGAAGGTTTTCCTTTGAAATACCAATAGCACACATTCTTCACTCTAACATCAAAACAAGGGCTCTCTCTGGGACACCTAGTTGTATTTCATCTCTAGAGACACAATTATTTTGTGTTTATCCGTAGTTCCTCACGGGGCCGATGATGTAGGACACCCTTCTTGCAGACCTTTATATTTCAAAAGAAGAATCTAATTTGTTAGTGTTGCAAATATTAATTCAGAGGGTCTTGCATCATTCTTGTGAGTTACCTGTTCTTAACTGAGCTATGTAGAAGTTCTACTTTTTTATTAGCATGGCACTTGGGTCTTTGAAGCTATCTTAGCTGATCTTTTCAAAATGTTTTCATGAGCTTTAGTAGTTTAGGGAACAGAGTGTCTTTTCTGTTGGCACATTTTAAACATTTAAATTCATTTTCAAACTCAGAATAAATCAGAATAGGGAATAGAATTGTAGACAACCCTTTTTCAATTTTCAAAATGATCACACGTAGCAATAAAGATACAAATAGGAACTCAGAATCAGTATCTCTGGAGATTGACATTGAGAAATCAAGGTTGGCATCTCTTTAGCAAGCTTGAGCCTCTTTCATGTGAGTTGGTAATTTTTATTTCCTGGTCACTTTGTAGAAACTGAAAGAAAAAAATTGAAAGTCTTAGTTTCTGTTTCTGATAGGAGAAATCCCTAGGATTTGAGCCTCAACCTGATCAAGTGACCACTCGTGGCTCTCAGAGAACATGAGGGCAGATACGATGGTAAAACCTTATGCTACCCTCTCAGTCAATCCCAGTGGGGCAAATGGAATAATTTCTAACATTTTTCTCTAGCTGGATACTTGGCATATGAGAAAAAAGATGGGGTATGGAAGATGTGTCTATCCACACCCTAAAATGTTAACACTGACATGTGCTTACCAAAATGGCATGAGACATCAGTATAGTGGATCCTTCATTGGCCTTTTTATGACGGTCAATTGTGGCATCACCTTGATTCTTCAAAGATTTTATCTCCGTGGTGAAGGATATCATCCATTTAAATAGATACACTTTGAAGCTTAAAAACAGCTTGTAATTATGAATGGGCAAAGGTAACTGATCCTCAAAAGGTTCAGATCCCTTATCGTGTCTGTAGAGCAGGCGTGCTCACCTACACTGGTAACACACCACAGCTAACAACAGAACAAATTCACACGGCTATTTCATGGGTCTTTCTAGAAGAAGAATAGCAATGAAATATCTTGTTACCCAGGTCAATTAATAGTCTTTCTCTTTAGATTTCTTAATTCAATTTACTGGTTATTTGGGGTATTAGACTAACTGGTTTCATGTCCTTAGGGTTTTAATGTACTTGTAGAGTCTTATTTTTGTAGAATAGCTTAAGTGTTCATGGCCATTGTTTATGATTCTACAAATAGGTCGTTATAAGTAAGATCTGATTTTAGGACTGGTATTAAGAAAATGAACACTGAAAAAAAAAAAACCTGTTTCAGGGAGCAAACATTTTCCTTTCCAGATCGTAGTGCAATAAGGGGCCCTTTTATGATCACTATTGATCTTTCCAAAGTAAGATATCACTGATTTATTTTATCTATGTTAGCTTTTTCTTCTAAAGAAATTCCTTCAGGCAATTTTACCACAAGGAATAAACTTTTTAAAATATGCAGCTTTCCATTGCTCAAGGCAGAAAGCACCCTTGATTAGCTTTTTAACATTTAAATTCATTAACTAATTCAGTAATAGTTAAAAGAAGTCTACTGTGAACCAGCCAGCCACGGGTTTAGGCCCTGGAGGTTAAGATCTTGTCCTTGCCCTAGAGGAGCTCTTACTCTAGTGGGATAGGGAATCACATAAATAGGTAACTGCAATGCAGTCTGATAGCTGCAATAATAGATATTCAAAGTACAATGAGAATACGTACTTCTAGGTTTCCAAAGTATTTTTATACTTCTATAATGGCAAGTATAGTATCTTGCGAGGATCTGTTTTTCTCTCCTATCAACATAATACAGTGGGAAGTGGTAGAATCTTTTTATTAAAAATGTGCAATCTGTGGTCAGACAACCTGGGCTTAAATGTCTGGCCTTAATAACTGGGTAACATTGGGAAGTCATTTAGTCTCCACAAGCTTTATTGCAGAAATGGTAAAATAGGCATAAAATAGAGGCTTCTAAGGTAGTTGTGCACATTCCATTTTTTGCTGTCACATCACACCCGGGTCTAAGCCACTCTTATCTGAACCAGACCATTCTTGCTGAGACTGATTGCAAAATATAACCATGAATTCCTCCATACAGGTGTACGTATTCGTTTGCAATGTTGCTTTCCTGTCTCCCTCCCCGCTTCCCACATCAATAGGTGCGCTCTATTTCCCTATCCCTTTAGTCTGGGCTAGCCTTGTAACCTGCCTTGACCTACAGAAAGCAGCAGAAGTGACCCTTCTGAAGCCTGGCTTTAAGGGCCTTGCAGCTTCCACTTTTGTCCTCCTGAAACGTCATTTTGAGACTACCATGGCGGAAGCCAGTGTAACCTACTGAAGGATGAGAGCCCATGTGGAAGAGAACTGAGGCAAATCCAGCAGACTGCCAGTACCTGCTGCCGGAGTTTTGAGTGAGGTTGTCTCAAACCTTTTAGCCCAGCTGACACTCCACATAAGACAGCCGAGATGAAAGAACCATGAGAAATAATAAGTTATTATAGTTTTAACCACTCAGCTTTGGAGTAGTCTGTTACATAGCAACAGATAATTGAAGTACTTACCCCATATAATCCATATGCCTCATAATAGAAAAACGGCCTTTTTCAAACAAAAAACAATTTCATAAATCCAAATTCATCCCCACATATTTTGTGTTATTTTTATTATTTTTAATTGACACATAACAATTGTACATGTTTATTGTGTACAGTATGATATTTCAGCTCATGCATACAATGTATAAGGATCTAATCAGGGTAATTAGCACATCCTTCAGCTCAAACATTTAACATTTCTTTGTGTTGGGAACTTTCAAAAGCCTCTCTTCTGGCTATTTGAAAATATACAATAAATTATTAACTGTAATAACCCCACAGTGCTATAAAACACTAGAACTTATTCCTCCCATCTAGCTGTAATTTTGTATCCATTAACCAACCTCTCTCTCCCCACTACCCTTCCCAACCTCTAGTAACCACACTTCCACTCTCTACTTCTATGAGATCCACGATTTTAGCTTCCACCTGTGAGTGAGAGCATGCAGTATTGATCTTCCCATGCCTGGAGAATTTCGCTTAACGTTGGTGTGGGCACATTCCCAGAACATGCTCAGGCTTTGGGACTTTTGTTCTTCCCGTTTTCTCTTCCTGGAATTCTTTTCCCCAGACTTCGACATGCCTGACTCTGTCTCATTGATCAGTTCTCACCTAAATGTCACTTTCTCAGCAAGGTCTTCTCCGACTTCCTAAAATCGCCCACTCTCACCACCAGCTAAAAACGTACCCAGTTTCTCTATTTTCTTTTCATCATAGTATTCACCACTATCTATAATTACCTTGTTTATTTATGCTTCCATTATTGTTTGTTCTCCCCACTTTCCCAAGAGGGGAAGCTCCATGAGTTCCAGGAAAAGACTTATGGGCCTCTATGTGTCCAGCTCCTAGAACAATGTCTGGCACGTAGTATATGCTTAGTAAATACATATTGAACAAATGGGTAAAATAGCCATTCTGAGTAATGACTGAATAACAG
>NW_012151952.1:4690440-4692309 GCF_000956105.1 Propithecus coquereli | reverse complement strand
GTGTCATTTTATTTTAGAGGTAATTAATTAAATTTAACACTAATCGTTGGGGATATTGCCTTTTCTGCACACACATTGTTGCTTAATTATTGGAATACCTTGAATCCCTTGACTGGGATGGGGGGAGGTTAGAGCATATTGATTTGTGTCTAGTATGTGACAGCTCATACTGAATAGGACAGAGACTCAGCCCATCCACTAGACAAAGAAGTAGGAAGCATTTTTTTTCTTACTTGACAAAGGACAGTGAACAAATGCACTCTGGTCATTCAGTGCATTATGTGGAGTCTCTGAGGGCAAGGAAGTGTGATGATTATGGATGAAATTCGATCCTCAAAAGAATAGCCAGAGTAAAGGAATTCTTTAAGAGTACTTGGATACTTGCTAGAATGCATTTGCTAATTTTTGTATGTGTGGGATTATACTGAGGTCACCCTGAGCAGGTCACTTGGTTGGAGGAGAGAAGAGATCCAGAAGCCAGATTAGGAGAGGGACACATTAGCTCTTGGTTCCTTCTCCCTACCCTTTTTTCTCAAACGCTCTCAGATCTGATCTCCAGTGTCACTTCCTCAGAGAAGCCTTCCATACCTTTCCTTGGCTTCTCTCATTCTTACTATAACTTCAACTTATTTGCTTGATTATTTGGTTGTCTGCCTTACCCAATGAATAAAGTGTACTTGAGGGCAGAGATAATTTATAATTTTGTTTATCATTTATTTGTCATTTGCCTAACTAGTATTTGACACAGAGTAGACATGAAATAAATTTTTGAAAGGGTGAATGAATGAATGATTAAATGTTTTTTAGAAATTACCAGTGATTTGACTTTTTAAAGTATTAAATGCCCATTATGTTTGCTGGCACTGTATTATTAGGTTCTGGGAGCAAAGGATGGATGGGTAAAAGCGAATCCCTGCCTGCAACAACTTATAACAGTAGAGGAGAAAGTCAAATAACTAATATAATATAAGCTAGACTCTGCAACATGCTGTAATAGAGATATGAACATATCTCTGTGAGAACACATAGAAAGCAAATCAGCCAAGCTGGGCAAATCTTCAGAAATAGGGAGATTATTTGAAATCTGTCATGAAGGTAGCTTTGGACAAATGGAGAACTAGGGAAAAGGCATGCTGGGAAGAGGTTACAAGATGAACAAAAGCCAGATGCACAGATGAATATGATGTTATCGAGTTGTCAAAGATTGGAAAACATGACAGTGCTCAATGCTGGTGAGGATACAATGAGACAGGCATTCTCTGTACGGCTGGCAGGACTGCAAATGGGTAGACATTTTTGGCAAAACACATCAGAAGACTCAATATTTCCTCTTCTAGAAATCTATTTAATGATCAGAGATGTGTGCAGTTCTTTATGTTCAAAATTGCTTATCACAGCGTGTTTCACAAGCATTATTAACAGCCTAAACAAATAATTGTAGGTCAATAGTTAAATGAATTATGGAATTTCTTTAGGATGAAACAC
Source organism: Propithecus coquereli (assembly GCF_000956105.1). Taxonomy (NCBI): domain Eukaryota; kingdom Metazoa; phylum Chordata; class Mammalia; order Primates; family Indriidae; genus Propithecus; species Propithecus coquereli. Next base: position 4,690,824 of record NW_012151952.1, on the reverse strand, counting down.
TACACACTCATTAAATCATGTTTTTGAAGACTATTTAATGATATAGGTAGATGCTTGGAATACAATGTATATAAATATAATGAAAATCTCTGTATAGAGTTAGACACCAGTTTTATAAAGATAAAAATCTACCCAGAGGAAAAAAGGAAATAACAATACTGCACTAATTTGCTAATATTAATTATTTTGGGGTGCTAGGTTTACTAGGACTTTCCATTTTTTTTCTGTATATTTTCTGTTTTCCAGATTTTCTACATTGGATATATTTTTTTTTAACAAGGAAAACAGATTTGAACTTTTATATCTTATAAAGGAATCACAATATGATGTCTTATAGCTAAAATAGTAAAGGCACAGGGAATAGTTTCAGAAAATGAAGCTTGA
>NW_012151952.1:4685293-4686690 GCF_000956105.1 Propithecus coquereli | reverse complement strand
AGGTCTCCCTATGTTTCTCAGGCTAGTCTTGAACTCCTGGCCTCAAGCAATCCTGCCACCTCGGCCTCCCAAAGAGCTGGGATTACAGACATGAGCCACCATGCCAAGACAGTTTATTCTTTACATGAGAATTAGCATTGGTCATTGATGCATACATATGTATAAACAACAGCGAAATTCATCTGTCATCTTTTCCTTATATGTATATTATCTATTGTCTGGACTTTAACCCAGAAATGTCCACATCATGAATCATCTTGATCAGGGTCAAGTAATTGGGATAAAAAGGCAAGGCAAAGAACTGAAGAAGCCATGTGAAGAGAAGTAACTTCAGCATCAAGATACACACACACACACACACACACACACACACACACACACACACACACATCATATCCCCATTTAACTCAAGCATCAAGATTTGAGAAGTAGTGAGGAGTGACTACTTGAGTTGTCCTAATCCACTTTCTCTTCCCTTCAATTTGTGATAAAAATGTTAATGATTACCTTCAGATACAAGAATACATATAAATCTAGGCCTAGGTGGGTACTCAAGCCTATAATCTCAGGACTTTAGGAGGCTGAGGCAGGAGGATCTCTTGATGTCAGGAGTTCATGACCATAAAGACCAGCCTGGGAAACATAACAAGACCCAACCTTTAAAAAAAAATAGTCGGATGTGGCGGCACACACTTGTAGTCCTAGCTACTCAGGAGGCTAAAATGGGAGGGAGGATCGCCTGAGCCCAGAAGTGCAAGGTTACAGTGAGCTATGATCAGGCCACTGCACTCTAGCCTGGGTTCCAAAGCAAGGCCCTGCCTCTAAAAAAAAATGTAAACCCCTGAGGAAATCAAAGGAAACAGTATAATTCTTCCCCCACATTCTTGCATCTAGTCTTATTTCAATTTGGGAAGTAGTGATGGCCATATAATTCAGCAGCATTTGGTCTCATACCAAGAAAAGACTTAACAAAAATCGAAGGGTCCTTCCAAAAAGTATGGCCTGTTTTCAGGTTAACAACTCAAGTAAGTTTCATAGGTCATGGTATTGATTTAAATGAGAAAACCTAACTGCTTTTTGGTTTTTGTTTGCTTGATTCTTTTTGTTGTTAAAGCATGAAATTTATCTGTTTTCTTCTTGCTAGATTAAAGCCTTGTTTCTCCTCTGTTTGAATGCTTTGTTATTTAAATCTCATCCTAAAGGAATTAAAGAGTCTTAAAGCAGGTGGTTGTGGTTTTAGTTTACATCCGTGGACTCTTCACAATTATGTTTCTATTCCAATTTCCAACCTTAGTTAGCAATACTACACTCTGTCATTTGGGGCAGGAGAAAACCCAAACCACAGATTAACTGGATTTTTATGTGGAGAAAATGTACCAGCCAATTCCCAATTACTC
>NW_012151952.1:4683464-4685243 GCF_000956105.1 Propithecus coquereli | reverse complement strand
CATTCCTTGACCATGAAATATTTATAGTCCCTTGGAGGAATCAGGTGAATAAAGGTGTTGATTTTGTTTCAAGTTGATTCTAGCTGTCGACCTTGAAGACCTTGATGTGTGAGTTAGAGAGATCGAGGACATCTTTATGGAAAAGGTGGCTCATGATGGACGCTCTAGGTTGCAGTTGTTCATAAAGTTTTTTGGGGAGGAGGTCAGAGACCCCTTCAATCATCTGATAAAAATGATTGTTTCTCACCTGCAAAATTCACAAGTCTAGTACACTGTAATTCAATTTAACAAACTTATGGATTCTTTCTAGCCAATTTATGTGTGTTTAGCTCACAAATCTCTAATGAGTAGTTAGAATTTGGACATGTATTAGGCTAGAAGCAAGCAAAGGCAATTTTAGGTGAGTAAAAACACTGAGGCAATATGCATGAAGTGTGCATAGAAAATTGAGGGTAGCTCCTTTTGAATACCTGGCATTGGGTAATGGAAGATCTAGACTGGAAGGTAGGGGGATCAAATTCCTAATTGCTGAAGATTGCACTGTGTATCATATTATGTCATGAGTTCCTTTCCAAGGACCTGCCTTTTAGCCACTGTTAGCCTTCACTTTATTCAGCAAAAGTACCCAATCTTCCAGAAGATGGGCCATTAGCAACAACAAATTTTGTTCTTATCCTTCACAGGGTGGTTTTCCTTCTGCTGCGAGCATCCAAATGTGCACTTGGCCCTCCGAAACCAAAGGAGAGGCTGCGACAGACCATACCAATCACTGACCCTATCATTCAGAATGATTGAGGTCTGTCTTGTCACTTTCCTGTGTGGAGACATTTTCTCTCCTCGAATTCTCTATAAGTCAAAACAATCCACTACCATTATTTTTATAGCATGTCCATCTCCCAGAGTGTCACAAACTCTTTACAACAAGAAATGGAATAGAAAGATGATGCTTTGCAGACTTGGGTATAGTTATTTTCAAACAGAAAGGGAAAGTGACAAGAAGAGATTGAGCGGAGTAAAAGCAAAGATAAGGCTGATAACTTGAAAAAAAAATCAAGGGAAGATTGATAGACTCCGTACAAATGCACGTCTCTCATGTGGACACACATACGCACACGTGCAGATGGGCTGTCTCAGGCAGCAGCTTTCACGGAGAGTTTTGTTGATGATGTGATCTTCCTGATATAAATTTTTAATGATGGGACTATAATGACATGCTTATTCTTGAACATAAATCAGTTGGTCTCTGTGAACACATGTCCACATTTTGAAGATTAAATGAGTTAATGTATGTAAACACTTAGAACAATGCCTGACACATGTGAACACATGTCAAATGTTTTTCCATTAATATTGACGAAGATGATGATGAACAATATTATAATATTAATTTGTTTATTCCTTATAAGAACTCAATAAGGTAATGATTCTTTGTAGCCCTTTTGACATTTGAGGAAAGGTGAATGGAGAGATATAAGTGGCCAATCAAGGTCTTGCATTCTGATTCTTGGCTAGAAATGTTCCAATAACCTTTCAGGTGGCAGGTATTTCTTAAAATGTTTTTTTTGAGACCACTTAGAATCACTTGTGTTACTTGTTTAAAATACAGATTCCTGGGCTGTACCTTAAACCTACTAAAACAGGATCTCTGGGAATAGATTGCTAAGCCTGCCTTTTAAAGAAATTCCCCCAGATGATTCTTAAACACCCAAATTTGAGAACCATCATCCTATTCAGACTTTGAAATAACTTGTGTTTACATATCATATACAAGATCCTCCA
>NW_012151952.1:4682303-4683414 GCF_000956105.1 Propithecus coquereli | reverse complement strand
GACTTCTAGAGGAAGGAAACTACATGAGAATTTTTAATGTGAGTTTCAAAATTTACAGTATTTGGAATGAAATGTTTCAGTGAGGAAACCTTCCTCATGGTCTTTACACTATCTTCATCCTCTTTGGAAACTTCATAAACATTTAAAAAGACACATTTAAAAAAAAATGGAGGGAAAATAACTAGAGAGCTGATTATACAGAGAAGATCCTAACTGAACAACATTCTTCAATAGAATTTGGTGTTCGTCCTTAATTAAAAGATCTTTTTAAAAGATCTTTTGTGAACTGGAGACATCTAAACAGACTTTTCAGCCTGTAGATGAGCTCTTCAGAGTCTGGGGCATTCTGGGTTTTAGCTAAGTGTCTATCTGAGGAATACCCTCCATGTCAATTGACTTAAGTCTGATAACAGGTGATAACTGTTCAGGGATTAACATACCAGATTCTATCGAGAGGTTTAAATACCTTTATGGTTGAGCAGAAATTGTTTTGCTATATACACACACACACACACACACACACACACACACACACACACATGCATATATACATACATGTATATATATGAGACTTACAGCTTGCTTATCTTAACAAGACCTTTAGGATGTCTGGGAAGTAATACAGTCTTCATGAAGATAGGTCGAACATTATTGAACAGCGTGGTTCATTGTGAGTTTTTGTTTTAAGCATTTTAAACAGTTGACTTCAAATTCCCAGCAGATGGTGGTGGCAGCAGGCAGGCACTCTAGTCAATGAGAAGTCAAAGTGAACTTTTAAAATAGCTGATTCGTAAACTTGGAACAAAAAGGAGTGAATGTTAGAAAAAAAATAACAGGTTTCTTACGATGCATCTTATTATATGCAAATCAAAAAATGAGAAATTGTAGAATTTGCAATAAACACAGGAATGTGTATTTTACATTATGGAAATGTAAAGCATTTAATCAGTCTCTTAGCAGAGAACTTGAATATTAGCTGTCACCAAATCTCTTTAGTGTATAATAACCTCAGAAATGCAGACAAATGTGTTTTTCCCCCAACAAAGCTTACCAGAGGTGTTTTCTAAAAGACTGTGGTTTTTCTATTAATGATTTAAAGTGGAAAAAATAG
>NW_012151952.1:4679683-4681982 GCF_000956105.1 Propithecus coquereli | reverse complement strand
CCCAGGCTGGAGTACAGTGGCCTGATCATAGCTCACTGTAACCTTGAACTTCTGGGCTCAAGCTATCTCCTACCTCAGCCTCCTGAATAGCTAGGACTATAGGTGTAGGTCAGCATGCCCAGCTAATTTTTAAATTTTTTGTAGAGACAGGGGTCTCACTATGTTGCCTAGGCTAGTCTTGAACTGCTGTTCTCAAGGGATCCTCTTATTGGGCCTGCCAAAGTGCTGGGATTACAGGCATAAGCCATCAAGCCTGGCCCTTAACTTCTGCTTTTGGGTAAAAAAAAAAAAAAAAAGCAAGTCCAATTGTTCTAATACTATAAGAGATCACAATAAATATTTAAAGGCAGTGACGATGTCACCTACTCCACCCCCTGCAACACACACACACACACACTATCTCCTCCAGGGTATATATTACTCATTTCTCCTTCCATTCTTCAGCACCAAATCTCTATTCCCATTTCTCTTTTTTTATCCCTTTTAAAACAGTCTTATTGAGATATCATTGATATATAAAATTGTATATATTTAATGTCTAAAAATTGATGTTTTGATATATGTATACATTATGAGATGATCGCCACAATCCTACATGGTTACCATTTTTGTGTGTGTATGTTTATGTGTGTGTTATACACTTTTCTCTTGATACTTTCTGTTTCAACGATGACAGGTTCATGCCACCATGCCCATCACTAAAGCTGTGATTGCCCCCAATTTCTAATTCCTATGCTGTGATTGTATGCAAGCCTGACTATGATATCCTTTGTTGTGGACTTCCCTATTATTTCTATAAGCCCATTTTAGTTTACACTAGCATCTGCCCACTTATTCTGTGCCCAAAACTGAATTCCTGAATGCTGTAGGAGACCACCAGTGTATACATTGTTGTCACTAAAAAGTGATGGTGTCCAAGTGAAGATGCCTAGGAGGTCATTAAAAATATGACCTGAGGTTTAGGAGTAAGAGAGCCAAGCAAAAGATTTAGATTTTGGAGTCCTCAGCCCAGAAGTATTAATGAAGCCACAAGTGGGAAAAGAACAGACCTTAAATAGGAAACCATGATTCATCTTTTGCCCACACAGAGTTTCAATCATTTAAGTATCAGGAGATCTAGCAGAAAAGTCTGGATTTGTGACTTTTCTTGATGATATGGAGAGAGTGGACTCACATTTCTGCATGGCAGCAATAGTCTGGAGCTGAGAAGTTGCCTCCTATAGACAGGGTGCTTGCTCTTTGGTTCCCTAAGTTCCCACCACTTACTCCTCATCTCCTCCACCCATGTACGTGCCAGTCTGTCCTCTATAGGCATTCAAAGTTGCAATATCTGATAGACAATGGTAAATGTATATCTATGCCTTTGATTTCATTCTCTTCTGTTGAATGGGCATTTTTTTTTTTTTTTGCAATTGAATAGTAGTTAATTGTGTGGCTCTTTGATAGGGTTGTTTTCATCAAGTTATTAGAGAGATGCAAGCCATCAAATGTTAGAATAGAAAGAAATCTTCACAGTTATTTAGTCAATCATTCATTTTACAAATGGAGAATATAAAACCCAAACAGGCAGAAGCAGGGACTTGTTCAATCCCAAGATAAAACTCAAGTCACATGATTCTCCTCAAACCTTGGAACTCTTAGCTATTAACATAGATACTGACATATTTGCTCATAATTGCACACAAAAATTTGGTACTTGTATCTGGGTGGGAATCACAAAACATCAAAAACGAAAAAAAAACCTCATAACTACTTTGACAGCTTATTACTAATAAAATATGAAAATACAATATTGTAACTTTATTTATTGCAGTTGTGCTTTGAGCAGTGCCTTTTTAAAAATAATCTGCTTATTTCTACCTATTGAGAGAAATAGCTATTTTTTCAGTATTTTCCTTTGGACCACATTGGGTTTTTTTCCCAACACAGTTTGCCATCCAACCAAATTAAAAGGTCCATAGACACCACCCTCCACCCAAGAATCAAAGGGATCATTTGATGTGAAAGGTATGAGTCATGCCAGGCTCAGCACCAGCCAATTACTGATTACTCAAGCTGTATTTTGTCACCCCAAATACATGGAATTAAAATAATTGCAAATGTGTGTATACACACAACGAGAAATATATCATATGCACACAGCTCCTTGTTGTTGGTGGGAGAACAGGGATATTTCCTCTGCAGTGAAAGTGATTCCTGTTATTGAACGAGGCCCTTACCCTGAGCCCATATTTATTAAAACAGCAGATGAGTACAGGTAGCTTGATAATGAGGAACCATCTAAAAGGATTAACGCCTT
>NW_012151952.1:4675417-4678283 GCF_000956105.1 Propithecus coquereli | reverse complement strand
TTATTAATAGAAAAGCAGACATACCGGCCTATGATGGTTAGAGGAGCTAATACATTTCCTCTTGTCTTTACAAACTCCAGTTCCTTTGGTGAGTCATTAGGGCAATAGGTTTTCCAAAATAAAATTTCTATTCTATCAGCAGCAAATGTGCATTCTACAGCTTCTGGATATTTTGCTACAACTACAGTTTCAGTTAAATTACATTCTCTGGGACAGGTAATGAGAAATAAAAGTGCTCTACTTTTAGTTAGTTACATGCATCCTTGCCCTTGAATAAACTCACCAAAAGACAAAGTAACCTGGAGAAAGGTCCCAAGCATATTCAAATTAATCATTTCTAGGAGAAACCATTTAGCATCGTAGAATGAGCATGATCTTTGAAATAAATAGTCCAGACATGTACCCACAGACTAGCTATGTGACCTTGGGTGGGTTATTTAACTCTCTAACCCTTATTTTATCATGTGTAAGTGAGGTAATGATGCCAACATCACAATTCAGACAAATAACTGGTATTCCGTCTACAAGAGAGGTTGTTATTGCTGCATTTACCATCTTTAACAATAGCCTCTTCATTTGTGGGAAAGAGTCATTACCCATCATTGAGTAACAGATCTTGGTTACTGTACATCTTAGAGCAGGATTCAGCAGAATATTACCTATGGGGCAAATCCTGACGTTTGCCTATTTTTGTATAGTTCATGGACTAAGAATGATTTTAGTTGTAAAAAATCAGAAGAAGAAGAATATTAATATTTCAGAACACATGAAAAATATATGAAATTCAAATTGCAATGTCCATCTATAAAGTTTTATTGGAACATAGCCACATTCATTCCTTTATGTATTGCCTATGACAGCTTTCATGCTATAGCTGTGGAGTTGAATACTTGTAAAAAAAACTCTTATCTCTCAAAACTTAAAATATTTATGATCTGTCCCTTTACAGCAAAAGTTTATCAACCCCTGCCCTGTATAGGGAAGACCACGTGAGAAACAGCTCCATCCCAAATAATCACCTTTGCCCTTGTGATCTTTGATGTGGGTCTTGCACTTGAAATTAATGTTTAATTTTTATATATGCCATGTGTTAACGTATATGGCTTGTCTCTCTCCAATGGTAGTTATCTTGGCATATCTCAGTTTCCATATCTCAGTTTCAGCTCTTTGAGAGCATGTGTGTTGATTTCTATGAGGCATTCCTCAAGAACTTTTCAGAATGTATTCCCTACATGCCTCATTGACCATGTTTTAAATCATATTACCCATATAAGCCATCAAAGTTTGTTGAAAATTTACCCAGAACTTTGTATGATGGTATGATAATAAAGAGGCAAAAACTCAATTTTATTTATAATATATGATGGTTGTAATGGTGGTTCTGAAGAAGAAAAACGAGGAGGAGGAGGAAGGTGGGAAGGGAAAGAAGAGGAAAAAGAAGATTGAATCTTTCTCTCAGTGTGGAATATTTTATGTCAACAACTGGCTTGAGGATGACATGATCTCAGTTCCAAGCTGGGTGAAATCAAGGTGGGAGTTCTCTCCACCAGGGTACTGAGAATGAGGCACTGACTGGAAAGTAATAGAAGCTATTAATTGCAGGATCTAGTCCTCGCATGATATTATTTCATCATGCTATTTACCTGAAGCTATTTTCTCAGGGGAATACAGTAATTAGCATAGCTATCAACAACAGTGGCACATAGACATAAGTTGAAACATATATATTTTGACTAACAAATTGTCTCACTAACAAAAGGGGGTTAGATGTACTTTCTTGGTTCTGCAGAAATGTGAAAGTTAAGATAAACAATTACTACAGATTTTTTTCCTATTGTTTCTAATTGAGCTGAGCTAAAACCCATGCCGTTTCCCATTGCAAACATGTTTATGGCCTTTGTTAGTTAGTCCACCAGAATGTGTCAACATATCAGACAGGTGATACCTACTTGCTAGGGATGGTGACATTTGTTCTTACTGCTTTGCAAGTATCCAGGTGTAATGAGTGTCAACACTCTGCATCCTTGTTATTGTTAGGCAGCAGCATGCAATCCAGCTGATTTTCATTTAGTGTGTTGCATAAAATTAAATCTCAGATTCTTAAAATTAAGTGGCACACTTGGACCCAGGAGAAGTATTAAGTTTCTTGGTAGGCAACTGGCAATTCTATCTGCTTATTCACAAATATTTGAAGATCCAATCCCTTGACTAAGTATTTCCGCAAATAGCAGGAGGAAAAGTTGGCAGGAAGCAGTTTTGCTTCTAAGAGAGTTTGATGTTCTCCTTTCCGAAAAGCAATGAAAACCTGCAGTGCTCAATGCTCTACCTCCACTACCTATGCCCTCCCTGCAGACAGTTCCAATAATTTCCCTTTTCCTGCTAGCCTATTTTCTCCTTGATGTAGCTCCGTGAATATTTAAGCCTTGAGGATTGGGGCTGAAGGGAGGGAGCATTGGTTTCATCAGTTGTTTTAGAACACTTGGATCTTTTCTATTTTTCCTTTTGCTTCTTTTTTTAGTAGGACAAAAAAAAAAAAAGGAATTAAATTTATCTCTCTGAGGCCTGTTGCTGTTTATTTCTTTGACTAAAACATCCTGCAATAATATATCATGAGCAGCTTTCTTTCTTAATATGCTTTTGTAAATATTTTTTGTCATACACCAACACATGCAAATACCATTTCATTTAATCTTGTGGTGAGTCTGCCAAGAAAGGGATATATCCTTATAGAAAAACTCAGAATTAGAATGTGTAAGAACCATTAGTAAAAAGACATTCCTTTTTTACTTCCTTTCATTTACTGTAAGGTTAGAGTAATGTTTTAAACTATGTTAGCCTCAAAAAATTAATGTGGCACTCCTCCTAT
>NW_012151952.1:4673319-4675224 GCF_000956105.1 Propithecus coquereli | reverse complement strand
GACTTGTTCAATCCCAAGATAAAACTCAAGTCACATGATTCTCCTCAAACCTTGGAACTCTTAGCTATTAACATAGATACTGACATATTTGCTCATAATTGCACACAAAAATTTGGTACTTGTATCTGGGTGGGAATCACAAAACATCAAAAACGAAAAAAAAACCTCATAACTACTTTGACAGCTTATTACTAATAAAATATGAAAATACAATATTGTAACTTTATTTATTGCAGTTGTGCTTTGAGCAGTGCCTTTTTAAAAATAATCTGCTTATTTCTACCTATTGAGAGAAATAGCTATTTTTTCAGTATTTTCCTTTGGACCACATTGGGTTTTTTTCCCAACACAGTTTGCCATCCAACCAAATTAAAAGGTCCATAGACACCACCCTCCACCCAAGAATCAAAGGGATCATTTGATGTGAAAGGTATGAGTCGTGCCAGGCTCAGCACCAGCCAATTACTGATTACTCAAGCTGTATTTTGTCACCCCAAATACATGGAATTAAAATAATTGCAAATGTGTGTATACATACAACGAGAAATATATCATATGCACACAGCTCCTTGTTGTTGGTGGGAGAACAGGGATATTTCCTCTGCAGTGAAAGTGATTCCTGTTATTGAACGAGGCCCTTACCCTGAGCCCATATTTATTAAAACAGCAGATGAGTACAGGTAGCTTGATAATGAGGAACCATCTAAAAGGATTAACGCCTTCTAGTTAGAGATGGGAATAGTCCCATCCAGTTACCAGCTGAAAAATTTTTCAGAAAATTCACACTTACCTAATGAAGTATATATCAAACTTAGCTCCTTGTGTGGGTTTTTGTAACCCCACTGGGAATGGCTGGAGCCATTTCCTAGCTGAAGCCAAGTGAGCTAAGTATTTCTGTGGTCCAACCACTAGTCAGGATTAAGCATTAAGAACATTGCAAAAGTTGGCAAAGATGAGAAGGTATATCCTTACTGAAGTCTGGTGTATCCCCTGAAGACTATCTAGTAAATCATCCCCAATTGAGACTAGAAGTTTAACACAACAGAGAGTTCTAAATGTTGCAGAAATAAGCAAGTAACAGCCATTTGTAAAACTTCATTTCTTTATTTTCTTTAAAGCAATTTAATTCTGACTACCAAACTCCATCCAATTCTTGCCAAGTTGATTGCATTTCCATTCTTACTGGAGCCAACTCAGCCCCTAAAGTTGTACACAGAAAATGGGAAAGGATATCTAAATTTCAGTCTGTTAAAGTTGCTACTGACAATCTCATTGTCGAATCCCAAGTAGTTCCTTGAAATATGGCAGCTCTCAGCTCTCTACCATTAGAAAAAGAATCTTTACTGAAGTCATAGCATCAGTGCCTGGGATAGCACCCATCTGGGCACATCATGGAGCTACCCTATGGGAGCGGGAACATTTGGGCTTGGCACAGATGCCCCACTCCCACAAAACTGCATCCCTTCCCCAGTACAGAGGAAACTGGTCATTCTTCTTTTTTGTTACTCTTTCCCCAACCCATTTGTCTGCATCTTGTTAGAGACCATTTGCTTTTCACTGATCCTTTACTATACCTTGCAGGAGAGAGAAATAGAGGGAGGGAGGGGGAGAGAGAACATGAGCAGAGAGGGAGGGAGGGAATGGATACCAGAGAGGGAGGGATCTGCAGGAGGGTAGTGGTTCAGAAGGTCAGAATGGAGAGAACTCTCTGAAATCCACTCTGGGATTAGGGGTGGACAGACTGATATAAGAAATCTGCCTTTTTAGTGCAATGCTCTAGCCCCAGTTCCCTACCTTCTCTCTCCCATACACCACAATATGAATTCGGGGTTTCTACAGGGACACTGAGCAACCTGTATCTCCTCCCCTACCTCCAGCACATACATAAACTTTCTTATTGGTTCA
>NW_012151952.1:4665040-4673269 GCF_000956105.1 Propithecus coquereli | reverse complement strand
GTTTGATATCTGTTTACAGTTTTTTCCTCCCTTAAGCTTAAATGTATGTACCAGGAAACACGCAGATCTTAAGGGGCTATTTCTTGAGATTTGACCAGTGCATATACCTGTGTAAACCAAACTCCAAGATATGTCAAGATACAGAACTGTTACCTCAGAAAGCTTCTTCCTGCCCCTTGTAAGTCTGAGTTGTTTAAAGTCAAATGTCAAAACCAATTGATTTTATAGGGTTTTCTTTAAAACTCTATAGAGATAGGAGAAAACATCACTTAAACTCACAGATTAATCCACAGTAGGTTTGCCTACAGCCTGAGTTTATGAATGTTCTTGTCTTGGTTTTCTGTTTTGAATATTTTAGTGACATTGGGCAGAGACTGCTTAGCTATGATGGGAATTATTATCTTTGTTCCTATGTTAATGTTAGTGAGTTATTATCTTTCCTCTTATGTCCATCAAATGGATATGTCCTAGTCCTGTTACATTCTTGCAGTTTCCTGACTCTTGTCTGGGAGTCTTTTAACATGAACTTATCCTTCAATCTAAGTAGTTGGTGACCTGCTGTTAATAGTCTATATCTGCCATTAGAATTACTCTACGGAACAGATCACTGATCCAATCATCTGAATTTCTTTATGAAGAACCAGAAGTCACAAAGAAGCAAGAGACTTGCCCAAAATTATACTGCTTAGCAGTAACATAGCTAAACTTAGAAGATAAGTCTAAATACCTGCATGGTTCTTTTTAAATGAATACATTTTCCTTGAAAAAAATTTTTGCCAGACCTGTGTTAGATGTAAGTGGAATACAAAAGATGAATAAGACACAATTCCTACCCTCTAAAAGCACATGCACATAGATGGTGGTGAAAAACATCAAAATGGAAAATTTTAATTTTTCAATGTGTTTTAAATAATAACATGTAGTGAATACTAGGGAACAACTGGGAGTGTCTGTTGATCCATATGGGCTCTCAGGAAAGGATTTTGGAGGAGAAGTCAGCTTAAGTCTGAAAAAAAAAAAAAAAATGAATGTTAGCCAGGAGAAAAGAATAGTAAATGAAATTGCTCCAAGAAGTGAAATATGTATTTTGAAACAATATCTGCTGTTCTAGTGTTAAGGAGAATTTCTGAATCAGAGCACCCACAGGAACGTGCATCATCCTCTCAAGAAACACTAAGAAACATATGACAGGAATTCATTGAGAAGCCCAGAATCTCTGTGCCCCAAGCGCATTCCCAGTACGTACTCCCCACCTTCTGGGTTGCTGGGTTCCAACTTATCAGAAGGACATTTCTCAAACCTTCCTAAGTGTCTCCCTATTGCTTCTGATATTAGACACATTCCTTTTATCTTAGTGTTTCTGGGTACCTTTCATCGAGATCTCCACAATATAGTCCTGATCTGACTTTCCAGTACTTGCCCCTTTACTTACATCTTATACTCAAATTGTACCCAACTCTGTAAATCTCTAATCTTCCTTCTCTCCTGCTATTATACTTTTGCCTAAGCCTTTTCCTCTCCCTAGAATTCACTCTCCTTAATGTCTGCCTTCCAAAATCCCGTCCATCTGCCAGGCCTTTCCCCCCTTCCCATCAAATGCTGTCTTCCCTAAAAAATTCCCATAGCGCTTTGCTCCTACCATACCCACTTTTAAAGTCAACACAGCTATTAAGACTGAAGGGAAAGGTTTACATCAATTTCAGAAGAATTGTGTCTCAGGAATTATTTGCATTCTAGAAGCCAAACCTTATCTGGTGCTTTCCAGTTTAATGTAACCGATTAGGTAAGTAATTGCCATGAATGGAATGGGCAATATTGAATAAACCACGTGAATAAGAAGGGAGATTTGTGAATTTAAAACAAAATTCTTCTAATATTCACTCAACATTATATATCACTCGCCACAAAGCTCACTGCATAGTTTATGTTACTGTGTTTGAGTTCATGAATCTGGACTTGTTTTAAGAAAAAGGATGGCAAATTTAGAACTCACTGTATTAGTTACCATAGGAAATACAACAAGCTATTAAGAAATTGTCTTTTCAAGAACTTTATAGTGTAGTTAAGTAGATATCATGCGTATGCTTATGGAAGATAGCCTATAATATTGAGTACTAGCTAAGTGCTCCAGACTGTGTAGGGAACATCCGTGGTATGCCTGCCCAGTGACCATTTCTCCTGCTTTTGCAATAGCATTTTAATTTTTCTTTGGAGAACTATGCTTGACCTATTTTCAGTTCATTGGATTTCTTCTAAGCATATGTCCCCAAAACATAAAGAGATCCAGGTTTGACTGCTCAAAGTCGACCCTTGAACCCATGCTGAATCTATGTGGAAAGGAAATATGCCTACTCATTACCATGTTTGAGGTGGCAGGATGTGAGCTTGAGGTTGCCAATGACCATATTTGTGACCACCACAAGTGAGAGCCTCCCTAAAAATATAGACAACAAAAGACAACAGATCTTAGACTTTGCAATTATGTCAGACAATAGATTCTTTTTCCTTAAGCTAATTTGAGTTGAGTTCTCTGTCACTTGTTGCATTAGTTATGATTCTCCAGGAAATAGAACCAATAGGATGAGAAAGGTATGTATTTTAAGGAATTGGCTTATGCATTTATGGGGGCTGTCAAGTCTGAATTCTACAGGGTAGGCTGGCAGGCTGGAGACTCGGGGAAGAGTTGATGTTGCAGTCTTGAGTCCAGAGGAAGTCTAGAGGGAGAATCCCTTCTTCTTAGGGGATCTCAGTCTTTTCTCTTATGGCCTTCAACTGATTGGATGAGGCCCACCTACAGGATCAAAGGCAACCTGCTTTACTGATTTAAATGTTAATCGTATCCAAAAAGTACCTCAGAACGTTTATCTGGACTGATGTTTGACCAAACAACTGAGTACCGTAGCCTGGCCAAGTTAACACATGAAATTAATCATCACATTTGTAAGTGAAAAAGCTATAGCTAATCCAGACAGTAACTGCCATAGATGCTCAGATAGTATAGACATCATCATGGCATAAAGGTAGTCAGGAAAGGCTGTCAGGAGGATGTACTACTTCATGGTAGGTAGGTTATAAAATCCACACTTTATTACTCTGCATCTATAAAGTAGGAATATCTTCCATAGCTTTGGGAGAGTTGAACAAACTAATATATAGTGTCAGTATATGAGAGGCACCTAAATATTTATTTTTCTCTCTCTTTTGTCTTCCCTTTTTTATGTTTTGGGCTCTAATTAACCTGGTACGATACCTGAGTCTGGAACTTTGCAAGGTACTTTATGTTGAGAGTTTCTATTTTGGAGATTAATTGGTTTCAAATGGAACAGGCAGCATTCCAAGAGTCTAGAGCTCAAAATGACCACAGAGAGAGCACCTAGCCCTGTACTTATTTTACAAGTAGAAAGCTGCTCTCTGTGGTGATGATTTTTTTTTAAAAAACTTAAGTTTTGACTGTAGTGTTCTTTGTAAGTCAGGTGTCTAGATACATTTCCAAGTCAATGAAGCTAAAACATATGTTTCAAAGAATACTAAAAGAGTTGAAATTACTTAACACATGGTCTCATATCTATTTGATCATGCCATTGGAGCATTCCTTTAAGATATAAAAAGCAAAAATATGTAAAGGTAGCCATTTCTACACAGCAGAGTCTATTTTAGGAGCCTGGGATTGTTAGCATACCTATTCCAGGTGTTTAACTTATAAATGGAAGAATAGCTAATGCTTAGGAGAATTTGATGATGATATTTTAAAATCTCACCAAATATAATTACTCAACCCTAAAATATACCCTCTGGGTTATAACTTCAGATCACCAAGACCTAAGACTTGTTGGGAGGGCTTTGGAGTGGAAATTTCCACCACAGTTAATTTGTAGGAAGACATGTCTGGTGTGTTTTTTCCCATAATTTCACACCTGGCACTCTGTCTCCTAGGCGCTTGACGGTTCTTCACATGGCTCCTTCTTGAATGTTGCATCTAGGTTGTCAAAGAACACTTGAGACTAGATCTGTGCCCTGAAAAAGTCATGTGCAACTTCATAAAAGAGTTCTACCTGACATTTTCAAGTGAAACTCACTTGAACTTATAAAAGTCAGGTGTAAATTGAGAATGGATTTACACCTAAGCCTTTTTGGTTGATTTCGGTATTTATTTGGAACTGACATTTGAAGAATAACTCGATTGCCCTTAGAATTGGTCCCCTGCTGCCTCCAAAGTGTCGGCAAGAAGGGTTAGTGTCCAAATGGCTAGTACAGTATGCTTCAGGTGAATTTCAGGCACTCTTATTTACTGGGGTTGAGCCAGTTTGGAATGGAAGCCAGTGATATGTGAATTCAGTAATTTCACCAATGTGGCCTCTTGAGCAGGAGCTGGACCTCTGAATCACATTTGTTGCCTAAAGATGTTAATTATTATGTGGCCTGGCCTCATGGCCTGATTCTTCAATAGTAATCTGTTGATTATTGGCATCTTAGACATGGTTGGTGTTATACAGCTGAATCTCTGTACAAATTCAGAACAGCCACACAGGCTTCTGCCACTGGGTGAGTTGATGAAGCAGAAGATGCCTCCTCTCATAATGCTACACCAAACAGATGGAATGGCAGCCTGTCTATGACCTCTGAGTGTCTCTGAGCAGCAACCTGTCCTTCTGCCTACCCCAGTCATTCCACTTTCATGAAGTGCACTACCGACCCACAGAGAGATTACACAACGAGCAGTAGATGCGGTGCCTAAGCCAACGCAACTCTTGAACTGGAAATTTAATGCACATGTGAAATCCATCATAGTTACAAAGCCCTTATGAGACTATTATTTTCAAAGAGATGTAATAATCCTTTATAAAACACTCATGCCTAATTATCTCATTCTAGAGATGATAAAACTGTGATGCAGAAGGTTTAAATCCCTTACGTAAGGTTACATAGTCAGGTGGCAGAGATGGGGCAAGAATTCCAGATCCTTTTGAATCACAGTATTATCTTGTAATAGAGAATGATCAGTGAATGCATGATTTGGACTGCAAGAAAATGTGCAATCCAGTGGTTTTCATCATTTCCCACAATGTAAGACAGTTGAATCTTAGAATAGAGGCTCTTTGACTTCTTCCTGGATTTATTCTGTTTTTCTTTTTGGATTCCTGGAAGGAAGGACTCTTGATATAATTTGCCTTGTAGAAATAGTCTTTTATAAGTTGGTTTGAAATTAGCCTATCATCTGATTCACTGAGATAGAGTTAAATAAATTCCTCCAGGAAAAAAAAAAACCAACAAAAAACAGGGAGAAAGGATTTTATCATTTGTATGGATCAATTCCAAGAGTTTACTTCAGTTTAGTTATTAGTTTCCCTGAAGTATGAGATATTCAATTAAACCTTCCCTCAAATTGGCCATAAATTCTGATGAAAATGAAAGAAGTTTCATTTAACAAACAATTTCTGTCAAGGAGTCTAATAATGGAATGCAATAAGAATGATTTTCACCTATGCACCTGAATGAACATGTTTGGTCTGGTTTTTGTTTTGGTTTATTTTTTGTGTGTCTTTATTTTTGTCTTTGTTTTTGTTTTTTGGCCAAATTCAGTGTAGCATATCCAAAGTGGCTGGGACGTGGGATCAGGTGAAATAGCTTACAGACACGGGCATTTTATAGCAATGTTTTCATCACTGATTTAGTGCCGTTTGGCATAAAATCTTATAATATGCCATACCTACATCTTTCTCTATTAAAAAGAATACTGGAATGTAAGCCATATCTAATGCTTGTTCTCTCATTCTCATTGGAGCACATATAACAATTTTCATAGCCTTTGTTTGGGACCTTCCTTTGTAGCTACATGCACTCACTTAGCATCTGTGGAATGGATGTAGGTAGGAATAACCCACTCCGAAAAATTCATCCAGTGTATTTTGAGTAAGGACTGATTATGGGTACTGATCTAGATCCCAGATATAAGAGATAAATCAGATACAGATGGTACCTCTGTGTAACTTATGGTCTAGTGCAGGAGATGAGGTAGAAATGAGAAAGAAGACATAAGTGAAGATAACACAGCATGAAGTAGTGAGTATTGCTAATGAAAATGGAATGATTTTCACCCCCAAGGGCATTTGAACTATAATTCAGAATGTTCTGCAGATCCACTTATCCAACTTTTGTTTTGCTTTCTCTGTGAATGGTTTGAGCCAAAGCTATACAGGAAGGTGCTGGGTGGGGAGGGAGCATCCGTAGCATTCTGACAAATGCTTCAAAGGGCTAGACATGAGCTATAGCATCTTCAGCCCAACTTCACATTTTATAGACGAGATAACTAGGGCTCAACACGGTTAATAACTTAGTAAGTCATAAACACTCTGGGATTTCAGCCCTCATCTTGTGATTCCTCTTTCATTGTTGTTTTCAGGATTCCTTGATTAGTTAGGATGCTTAGGATATAAGCAACAGAAACTGACTCCAGATAATTTATGCAGAAAATGGAATTTACTGAAAAGTCAGCAAGAGTTCCCAGAAACTACAGAGATGTTAGACAGCCAGATGGAGAGGACAGAGCCAGAGCAGAGTGAAAAGTGTAGGTGACAATAAAATCAACAGTATTCTCAGGAAGACATGGCCAATCAGAAGGAGTGGGCTCTAATCTTTGTTGCTTTCTATCTCTGTATTATTGCTCAGGATGCAGAATCTTTGAGAAAACAATGTCTGACTGACTTAGTTTGAGTGATGTGTCAGTGCTCACCTCTGTCCTAGGGGCAAGCTGGGCGTCTTGAGTTATACCCCACTGTGATAGCACCCATAGGTGAAGAGGTAATGCCACCAAGTGAGACCAGAGTGGATGACCAGGAGTGTGCACGTGTCCATGATGGGAATAAAGGCACATGTAAGTAAAAGAACAAACCAACAATGCATGTCCTTTATATGGATAAAGCAACGAGTGATTTTTGTAGGCCTGAATTAACAAATGAAATGCAGCATATTTTTTTCATAATATTTAGAATATGACTAATACATTCTAAGTGCTCAGCCAAAGTCGGTGAGGTCTAAGAACACTTCTTCCAAAAGCCATGGCTACTTGCTTCTCCTTGTGCCCTGTAACATGCAGATAATTAGACAAAATTTGAAACAGCTTGAATGTAGGAGATGCTCTCTATTAAGGTGTGAGAATTATGACAGGATTTACCCCCAGGTTTAACATGCCCTAGGAAATCTTTTGGGTGAGCTCCCTCGAGAAAGAAAAAGTGTTCTTAAGAAAAGGCAGTATGATTAATCTTACCTAGAGGCTGAAGCACATGATGTGTGTGTGTGTGTGTGTGTATGTTTGTGTCTGTGTGCATATTCATGCACCCCTTCAATATGCATATGCACTATTTAGAAGGATAGTTAAGGACAAAAAGGAGTTTCTCAGCATAAATTAAGTACTCTAAGACATTATAAAGTCATTAGAGATATCTTCTATAGTTTGTTCCATATACAGCAACCTCCTGCCTGCCTTTCCAAAGGAAATGTGGTACTGAAATAGATTTCAACTACAAACACCAACTATTTTGGCCAGAGTGACCTTTCTTACTACTCTCAGAAATGTTCTACTGGTAATTTTTATAACTTTTCAAATGTAATGGGAGAGTTACTATTCTAAGGGTTTTACAGGTAGTATCTAATTCAATTACCACAGTGCTGTAAGACAGTTATTCTTATTCTCTTAATTCTACGGATGAGGAAACTGAAGCACCTCAGTGAACTGAGAAGGTTTAGTCAACTAAGATTATCCCATATATATCTCTTTTATAACACTTGCCATACTCTTCACGACTTTTTTTTTTTTGGAGACAGATTTTACTATGTCGCCCAGACATGAGAGCAGTGGCGTGATCTTAGCTCACTGCAGCCTCAAACTCCTGGGCTCAAGGGATCCTCCTGCCTCAGCCTCCCAAGTAGCTGGGACTATAAGCATGCACCACCACACTCAGATTATTTTTTCTATTTTTTGAAGAGACAGGGTCTCACTGTGTTGCCTAGGCTGGTCTGGAACTCCTGATATCAAGTAATCATCCCATCTTGGACTCCCAAAGTTCTAGGATTACAGGAGTGAGCCACTGTGCCCAGCCCTTTTCATGACTATTTTATTTATTAAACTAAAGACTCCTTAAGAGCAGAAGTAGTTTATCCTTCATATTTACATCATGTATGCCTAATATAGTACCTGGTACAGAGCTAAGATTGAATGAATGATTGAATAAA
>NW_012151952.1:4663522-4664590 GCF_000956105.1 Propithecus coquereli | reverse complement strand
CCATTCTAAGAGGAAAAAAAATCATGGTTTTATATGTGTTTATTTGACCAAAAAAATTGAAAATAAAAGAGCTAAGTAGTACACTACAAAAAAATTTTAAAAGATGGCAGCATAAATATAAGAAAAACAGGAAGAAGGAAACTGGAATTTGGAAAATCTCCATATAATTATAGGGGAAGGGGAGGAGAGATGACAAAGAAGAACTAGCCTTTCTCCTCAAGTTGAAGTTGATCTGGAACACACTCCCTCTTATGTATACTTCTACTTCAGGATCCCTTTAAAGTAAATGACAATAAGATAGGTAAAATAATAGAGATAGAAAATATGCTATCACTCAAAAAATAAAACCAATTTTAAAAATATTAATACAACAGCAGTGATCTCCAGTGGCTTAAGAAAGAGGGGGAAATAGAGGGTAAAATTGGTTCACCAGTGGGTATGACAAGATTGGTGCGCCTTGCTGGAAGAGCTACACATACGGTACAGGCTGGGACAGTGGTTCTTTATAGCAAGTATTAGAATGACTTGGAAGACTTGTCAAAGCACAGGTTACTACCCCCATTCCCACAGCTTCTGATGCTGCAGATGTGAGTGGGGCCTCAAACTTGCATTTCTAGGTTCCCAGGTGAAGCAGCTGCTTGTCTGAAAACCACATTGACAATTACTGTGTTAGAATGTTGGCATTCCTCTCCTTGGAGCTCCTTTATCAGCAACCCACAAGTGTAGAGCTAGGTCTCTCACTACTCAAGTAATGAATGGGTTTATTCTGTATCCTGGAGATGCACTTTATATACACCTAGGAAAAGCACGAATAGCTAGCCTCCTGTTTCGACCTTATATTGTATATGTGTAGTGCCCAAATTACTAAAATATGGGTTTAGATATGGACCGTAAGATTGACTTTTAAAATGCATTAGTGGATTCACATTTTTATAAGACAGGAATATTTAGAGCAAATGAAATGAGAGATGTTGAATAAAAGACTTTAATGTGTACTATAATTTATGAAAGTTGGCTATAGATAATGATAGCTAAAGTTTAAGTCTCAAGAAGACTATGTTTCTTGCG
>NW_012151952.1:4658408-4659789 GCF_000956105.1 Propithecus coquereli | reverse complement strand
AAAAAAAATCTACATCCAAATACAACATAAAAAGTAACCCATATGGATTACAAAAAAAAAAAAATAGTTTTAAAAGTAACCCATATTGCCCACAAGAAATGATTATAATTATTGGGAGGAGTAGTAAATCAGGGTCCCATAGAAGACTCTGACCATTCTTGGAGGGCATGCATTTTCCAGATTTTTGAGAATTAGGTTATCTCCAGCTGCTGTGCTGAAGCTCTGGGAGATGAGCAATCGCCTTCAGTGACAAAACTGTGAAGTTTTAATAAAGTAGCCCACTGGTATGGGCCTAAGGCGCTAGCACTGTGGCTTGATGTCCCACACCATGAATATTCAGAACCTTAAATCTGGAGACCTTTGTGCACCTCCTGGAAGGCAGTCCATTCCCTCCCACCCAGACAGCAGGCATGTGCATGTACACACACACACACACGCGCGCGCGCACACAAACACACACACACACACACACACACACACACACACACACCAGAAGAAAATGATGGGATGCCTTTTTCCCAAGGTAAAAACATTACTATTCTGTAATAAGTAAACAAATTAAGCTTGTGTGTTGGAAATACATATTTTTAAAAAAGTTTCTCCATTCCTCTGTAAAATATTCCAATAGAAGAACTTTTAAGTGTAAATCCAATCATCTATGGACAGCTTCCTGCATGATACTGCATTGCGGAAGTGTGTGTGCATATCTTAATGGCTGTTGCTACTTGCATCTTCAGAATAAAGGGTATATCTCTTTTCAGATATTCCACAGATCCTCCCCCCGCCCCCGCCACCAGTGAATTTTGCTTAGACCACAGAGGCTGATTTTCAGGACAGATCATCGCAAGTACGGCCTTAACATTTGATGACATTCTGGAAAAAAATGCATATTGCATTTACAACAGACGAAACCAAATTTTATTGGTAGAGATAACCATTTCTTTTAGAATAAGGAATATATTCATTGTTTTGTTTTGTTTCTAAATCTTGAAAGGTACCTGAATTTACAATGAGTACAGTATGATTCTCAACCTTGGCAGCACATTGGAATCAACTGAGGGGCTTTAAAAAATCCTGATGCGTGGGTCTCACTCCTGGTTTATGATTATGATTTGAGTGGTAAAGGTATAACCTGTGCACCAGGGATTTTTAAAGTTCCCTCAGGTTATTATAATGTGCTATGGAAGGTGGGAATTGCTGAGATCTATCCCCACAATTACGGTGAGTTTATGTAGTCCTCCTAAGACCAAAGATTTATACTAAATTTCTGGACCAGACTTCTTTCCAATTCTAGGTGAACAATTGCACATATTACAAAAGTGTTTTAAATAATTATTTAAATTCCACAATACATGTTTCCTTAATTACTACTTATTGCTAA
>NW_012151952.1:4656224-4657663 GCF_000956105.1 Propithecus coquereli | reverse complement strand
TGTTTATGCAAAGTAAACACACAGAACAGCTCTATTTTGCCCTTCGCTTGTGGCAAAGGCTTTCCAACACTCCACTGGGAGTTGTTCCCTCTCAAGGAAGGCCAATCTTTTCCTTTTTTAACGTACACAATGAAAATGTACTTGACCCCAAGCTTCAGAGAAGAGAAGTCAGCTTTATCCAGCAGGTACAATGTGCATTAAATCAATAAAATGGCAGAGTATGAAACCAGTGGAATTGGGAATTGGATTCAAGTCAGGGTCAATCAGCCCGAAGTAGAGATCTGATATTTTCTGAATGAACTTTTTGAAGCACTGGCCTTCAGAGTCACTGTGAGTTTTTAATAATTTCCTCAGCCAACGTAGTGTTGCATATAGCAAGGGGGTCACAAACCCAGATGCCTACAGGGGCCAGGTACAGAAAGAAGTAAGTGAAGCTGGCCACGTAGAAGATAACAGATGGTGATAGAGGTTCTGGTCAGGACTTCGGAGAGTGCATGGATTATTCAATGCATCCGGCCCTTACTGAGTTCCAGCTAGTTCCTGCCTCATATGAACACTGGTCTGGTGTTATGTAAGATTTCCTGGTTTTTTCAAAGCTGTTATGAATTTAGATTTTTCTTTTAAGTGTTGGAAACTACTTTAAAAGATATGAAAACAGACACCAGCAACACAATTGATATGGGGGGAGGGCAGATTTAGCATAAGACTTTAGACATGAGATATTCAAGATCCTCTAACTGTTCTGTACGGAGACGGATGGAAGAAGAACGTCTAGAACTGGAGGATGTTTAGGATGATGGCAAGGTTCCTGATGATGCAAGAATGGGGTTTCTATCAGGGTCACTCTCCAAATTAGAAAGGCTAATCACAGAGAGGATTAGCATGGCAGAAAGAGAATTGTCCATTTATTATCACCTCTTCACACGCTAGGGGATTTGTCTAGTCACCCAACTGCCAGTTGTCAGAACTGGGCCCAGGCACTAATCATAATAAAATCATAAAACTTGTATAAATTATTATTTTGGGAGAATATAAATTCCAGCTCATTTTATAATAAATGTCCAAAGACCGCCAAGGATAATAAGTAACTTACACAAATCCTATCATTAGTTAGTGACAGAGCCTATCTACCAGTTGCATTTAGTACAAATATTGTAGAGCAAATGGATACTGGACCATTTATTTTTTTCAACTCTTCCTTCATAAAATAAGACTTTTTAAAAATGTTATTTATGGCATAATTTATCAAAGGGCTTCATGGTTCATCTGCTCTGGCTGTTAATGGTAGATGAATCATCATTCAGCATTTGCTAAATTATATAGCTATTAAAAATGCAGTTTATGGAGGCTCTGTAGAAATATGGAAAGTGCTTATCATCATTGCAAAAGCTTGATATAAAATTGTATATATATTGTTATTGTAACTATTAGTATAGTTG
>NW_012151952.1:4653001-4654239 GCF_000956105.1 Propithecus coquereli | reverse complement strand
AGACCGTTTGACATATGGAAATACCTAAATTCACAAGTACCCTGTAGCGTGACTTTTTCTGGGGGGTGGCATTCTTTCTCCTCAAAGAAATAGTTTACTCTCCACATCCTATTTATTCAGCGTATGGTGAGGAATCGGTACTAGAAAAGCCACATAGCAATGCTGAGTGAATTTTGAGTCTACCTGTTGACTCCTTTACCCCAGCTTCTCGGAGGAAACAGTTTACAGTGGTGGCAGCTCAGCAAAATCACAAGATGTGAGGTAGAACTCTGGGACCACTTATAAACATCCCAAATGTTTATCCCTCAAAGGCAAGATTCTCTTGTAATTAAAGGTACTCATAAACTTTACAGAGAAATCTTCATAGGCTTTCAGGAAGGCTTCTGGGACATTTAGAGAAAGACAGTGTATTTAAGTCAACAAACGATCATTAGGAGATGCGCCCAGATCAAAGTGTTCACCTTAACTTCACCATACTTTACAGACACGTCATATCCTTCGTTCTTCAACCGAACCCCACCACTTCCTTGCATCCACCTTTTAGTGAACAGAATTAGCTTTGCTTGTGTGTAGAAGAAAGCAGAGATCTAATTGTAGAATGACATTGTGACTCTTCCTGTTAATTTTCTATTCTTTGACAATAGTAAATTGTTCAGTCATGAAGAAACTGCTATAGTTCTGAGGAATTTTGATCTGTTAAATTTTTGACTGATCCATTAAATAAAATTAGCACTGCACAATAAGACAACAGAAACAAAACAATTATCAGGCCCTTACAGAGGAGATATGGCTTTTAAATTACACGATTATGACCTCAGAATAAAAAGAAGGGTTATAATAATACTAAAATTCACCTAAACATGTCTTGGTTCTCTGCCAAACGTCAGATCTTTCAGGGGGAGTTGGCTGGCTTGGCTATGGCTTTGCTTATACAAATCTCAATTTATGATAATCAGTGTTTTAGATTCTTGTTTGTTCCTAAATGTTAACATTTGTCTGCTCTTATATTCTGGATTTAATGGCGGTACTTTATATATTCCATGTGTAAAATTGAACGGTTCTGAATATAGTTTCAAAGGAAGAAGGTCAATCAAATCTCCCTTTTCCCATGGGGATATATCCTATGAATTTATTTTTAAACTAGTTCAAAATGAACCTTGAAACTAAGGAAATGAGATGACATGTTTTGCTCATAAAGTTCTTACTAGCCCTTTCTAATACTTAATTCATTCCCATTT
>NW_012151952.1:4643877-4649911 GCF_000956105.1 Propithecus coquereli | reverse complement strand
CACATGTAATATTTTGATACATGTGTAATGTACATTATTACACATACATGTAATAATCAAATCAAGGTAATTGGGTATCCATCACCTCAAGCATTTATAATTTCTTTGTATTAGGAACATTCCAATATTACATTTTTGGTTATTTAAAAATATACAATAACTTTTTATTGACTATAGTCACCCTATTGTGCTACTGAATATTAGATCTTGCTCTTTCTGTCTAGCTACATTATTGCACTCACTGACCATCCCCACTTTATTCCCCCAGTCCCCACTACCCTTCTCATCCTCTAGTAACCATCATTCTACTCTCTATCTCCATGAGATCAATTGTTTTAATTTCCAGCTCCCACATATGGGTGAGAACATGTAAAATTTGTCTTTCTGTGCTTGGCTTATCTCACTCACTTTACATAATGTTCTCCAGTTCCGTCCATGTGGTTGCAAATGACAGCATTTCATTCTTTTTGTGGCTATATAATGCTTCATTGTGTATCTGTACCATATTTTCTTTATCCATTCATCCATTAATGGACACTTAGGTTGATTCCAAACCATGGCTATTGTAAATAGTGCTGCAGTAAACTTGGGAGTGCAGTTATCTTTTCAATATACCGATTTCCTTTCTTTTGGATATATACCTAGCAGTGGGATTTCTAGATCACGTGGTAGTCTTGTTTTTAGTTTTTTGAGGAGCCTCCATACTATTCTTCATGGTGGTTGTATACTAATTTACATTTCCCACCAACAGTGTATGAGGGTTCCCTTTCTCCACATTCTCGCCAGCATCTCTTATTGCCTGTCTTTTAAATAAAAGCTATTTTAACTGCGATGAGATGATATCTCATTATAATTTTGATCTGCATTTCTCTGATGACTAATGATGTTGAGCATTCTTTCATATACCTGTTGGCTGTTTGTATGTCTTCTTCTGAGAAATGTCTATTCAGATCTTTTCTGTTTTTTAACTGGATTATTTGATTTTTCCCTATTGAGTTGTTGGAGCACCATATATATTCTAGTTACTAATCTCTTGTAAAATGGGTAGTTTGAAAACATATTCTCTCACTCTGTGGGTTGTGTCTTCCCTTTGTTAAGTGTTTCCTTTGCTGTGCAGAATTTTTTTAGCTTGATGTGATCCCATTTGTCCATTTTTGCTTTGGCTCTCTGTGCTTTTGAGGTATTACTCAAGAAATCTTTGCCCAGACCAATGTCCTGGAAAGTTTACCAATGTTTCTTTTAGTAGTTTCATAATTATGGGTCTTATATTTAGATCTTTAATCCATTTTGATTTGATTTTTGTATATGGTAAGAGAACGGGGTATAGTTTCATTCTTCCACATATAGATATCCAGTTTTCCCAGCACCATTTTTTGAAGAGACTGCCCTTTCTCCCTTGTGTGTTCTTAGCATCTCTGTCAAAAATTAGTTCACTATAGATGTGTGGATTTATTTCTGGGTTCTCTTTTCTGTTCCCTTGTCCTATGTATATGTTTTTAATGCCAGTACCATGCTGTTTTGGTCACTACAGCTCTGCAGTATAATTTAAAGTCAGGTAATGTGATTACTATTGCTTTGTTCTTTTTGCTAGGATGGCTTTGGCTATTTGGAGTCTTTCCTAGTTCAATATAAATTTTAGGATTATTTTTTTCTATTTCTGTGAAGAATGTCATTGGTATTTTGACAGAAATTTCATTGAATCTATAGATTTCTTTGAGTAGTATGGACATTTTAACAATATTGATTCTTCCAATCCATAAGCATAGAATATCTTACCATTTTTTAGTGTCCTATTCAATTTCTTTCATCAGTGCTTTATAGTTTTCATTATAGAGATCTTTCACTTCTTTGGTTAAGTTTATTCCTAGGTATTTTATTTTATTTGTAGCTATTGTAAATGGGATTACTTTCTTGGTTTCTTTTTCAGATTGTTTTCTGTTGGCATATAGAAATGGTACTGATTTTTGAACATTGATTTTGTATCCTGCAACTTTACTGAATTTGTTTATCAGCTCTAGTAGTTTTTGGTGGAGTCTTTTGTTTTCTCTAAATATAAGATCATATTGTCTGCCAACAAGGATAGTTTGACTTCCTCCTTTCCAATTTGGATAACCTTTCTTTCTCTTGTCTGATTACTCTAGCTAGAACTTCTAGTACTATGTTGATAACAGTGATGAAAGTGGGCATCCCTATCCAGTTCTAAATCTTAGAGGAAAGGATTTCAGTTTTTCCCCATTCAGTATGATACTAGCTGTGGGTCTGTCATATATGGCTTTTATTGTGTTGAGCTATGTTCTTTCTATACCCAGATGTTTGAGAGTTTTTATCATGAAGTGATGTTTAATTTTATTGAATGCTTTTTCAGAATCAATTGAAATAATTATATGGCTTTTGTCCTTCATTCTGTTTATATGATGTATCACATTGATTGGTTTGCATATGTTGAACCATCCTTGCATCCCTGGAATGAATTCCACTTGATCACGATGAATAATCTTTTCCATGTGTTGTTGAAATCAGTTTGCTAGCATTTTGTTAAGGATTTTTTCATCTATGTTCATCAGAGATATTGCCCTATAGTTTTCCTTCTTTATATGTCTTTGTCTGGTTTTTGTATCAGGGTCATACTAGCCTTGTACAATGAATTTGGGAGTATTTCCTCCTCCTCAATTTTTTTGAATAGTTTGAGTAGGATTAGTATTTGTTCTTCTTTAAATGTTTGGTAGAATTCAACAGTGAAGCCATTGGGTCCTGAACTTTTCTTTGATGAGAGACTATTTACTGTTGTTTCTATTTTGTTACTTGTTATTGGTTTGTTAAGATTTTGGATTTATTCCTTGTTCAATCTTGGTGTATTGTTTATGTCTAGAAATTTATCCATTTCTTCGAGGCTTTCCAATTTATTGGTATATGGTTGCTTGTAGTAATCTGTAATGATCTTTTGGATTTCTACAGTATCAGTTGTAATGTTTCATTTTTCATCTCTGATTTTATTTATTTGACTCTTTTCTCTGTTTTTCTTAGTCTGGCTGAAGGTTTGTCAATTTTGTTTATCTTTTCAAAAACCAACTTTTTGTTTTGTTCATCTTTTGTATTTTGTTTGTTTGTTTCACTCATGGTGACTACTGCCTTGCTATTTCTGATGTTTACTGAAGGCCCAAGGGCTATTTAGTCATCAGGTGGTGAATCCTGCCAGGACTGGTTCCTTCCTTTCAGAGCATTGAGTTCCCTTTTGGCCCAGGGTAAGTCTAGAAATACAATCCAGGTGCTAAGGCCTGGAATCAGGAGTATCAGGAATCTGCTTGATACTTTATTTTACTGTGGCTGAGCTGGTACCCAACTTGTAAGACAAAGTTCTCTGTACTCTTCCTTTTCTTTTCCCCAAGCAGAAGGAGACTCCCCAAGCTACATTGCCTGGAGTTGGGGGAGGGGTGAGGCAGGCACTGTCTTGATGGCCACAGCTGGTGTCTCACTGGATCACAGCATCCCAAGTCCACTGGCTCTGAGCCCAGTGCAGCACCAGGAGTGCTCAAGGATTGCTGTCCTTGTGGCCTAACTCCCTTACAAATGTATTCCTGGCCCCAGGCCACTTTCATCAAGCACTTTCGTGATGGTGCTAGCTGGAACTCAGTTTCCTATCACTAGGGTGAAGGATTCCTCTCTGGCCAAGGACTGGTCTAAATGCTTCCTCCATGGGTGCCTGGCAGAATGCTGCCCTATGTTGTGTTCCCCTGTGACAGGGCAGCCCTGAGTTCCTATGCAAAGTCCCACAGTCACTTCACTCTCCCTCCCCCAAGCACACAGATTCTTTCCCACCAGCCCTGCAGTGGAGGGGGGGATGGAGAAGAGGTGGTGTAGGCAATGCAAGACTGTCTTTCCTACCCTCTTCATTGCCTCATTCATTGATAGCAGGTTAAAACCAGGTACCATGATTGCTTACCTGATTTTTTGTTCTTATGAAGGTGCTTTCTTGCCTGGATAGTTGCTCAATTTGGTGTTCCTACAGGGGGATGATCACTGGAGATTTCTATTGGGCCATTTTGCTCCTGTATCCTTTTTATCGATGAATAATGTTCCAATGTGTGGATCTACCACAATTGTTTATCCATTTATCCGTCAATGGACATTTGGGTTATATTCACCTTTTGGCTATTATTAATAATGTTGCTAGGAACATTTGTTTAAAAGTTTTTGTGTGGATCCATGTTTTCATTCTCTTGGGTATTGTGCAAAAAAAGAGTTAACTTAGCAGGTCTGACGGCTATGCCTTGAAAGTCCTGCTTAAAAAAGGTTGGCCTTTGATTGGCATATGGGAGCTTATATTTCAGTAGGGTTCTCACTACCCTAACTGATAAGAGTGGCTCACTAAACTGTTTGTGTAAACAATATGGTTTATAATAAACATCTACTTTCCTCTGGGGATCTGGAATTTGATATGTGCCGAGCAGAGGCTGCCTACGTGACCAACCCCCAATAAAAACCCTGAGTGATGAGTCTCTAACAAGTATCCTTGGCAGGCAATGTTCATTTCACATGTGTTTTCACAACTCATTGCTATTTTGTGTGAGTGAGTGCCCTGATAGAAGACATTGGAATTTTCTTTATGGCTTTCTCTAGTCTTCACTTCATGTGCTCTTTTATTTATGTTACATTTTTTTAAATTTCAAAATATTACAGGGGTACAAATGTTTTTGTAATATGTAATGCTTGAGTCATGGCTATAAGTGTGTCCACACCCAGATAGTGTTCATTGTACCCATGAGTTAGGTTTTCACCCATCCCTTCTTCCCCACCTCCCCCTGCTTGATTTCCACTGAGTTTTTCTTCTCTCTGTGCACATGTATGCTCATCAGTTTGTTCCAATTTAATAGCGAGTACATGTGCTATTTGTCTTTCCATTGTTTAGATACTTCACTTAGGGAAATGGTCTCCAGTTCCAACCAAATTGTTGCAAAAGGCATTAATTCATCCTTTTTTATGGCTGATTCCATGGTGTACATATACCACATTTTGTTAATCCACTCATTAATTGATGGGTACTTGAGTTGATTACACATCTTTGCAATTGTGAATTGTGCTACAATAAACATTTGAGTGCAAGTATCCTCTTGATAAAAATGACTTCTTTTCCTGTGGGTAAATACCCAGTAATGGGATTGCTGGATCAAATGGTACGTCTACTTTTAGTTCTTTGAGGAATCTCCATACTGTTTTCCATAGAGGTTGTACTAGTTTGCGGTCCCACCAACAATGTATAAGCATTCCTTTCTCTCTGCATCCATGCCAGCATCTATTGTTTTTGTACTTTTTATAAAAGCCATTCTAACTGGGGTAAGATGATATCTCGGTGTGGTTTTAATTTGCATTTCCCTGATTGGCTGATTTTGCTCCATATCCTTTTACATTATGATGTAATATCATACTGCAAGTACAAATATATTCTGACCCCTTCTAGAAAATCTGAGTCCTTCGAGCAAATCATCAAACTTGAGGATGACTTTCAGGATCCCTGACATGGGTGTATACCCAGATAGAAGTGGAATTTCTGGGTCACTTAACTTTCTGAGCAACTGCGAACTGTTTTCCACAATGTCTGTCATATTTTACATTACCATCAGCAATATTTGAGGTCTCTGATTTCCCCACATTCTTGTCAACAATTATTTTCTGGTTTTGGGGGTGTGGGGGCATGTGTGGGTGTGTGTTTTATAGCCAATATATTGGATGTGAAGTGCTTTCTCATTTGATTTGCATTTCTCTAATGTCTAATGATGTTGAGCATCTTTTCATGTGTTTATTGACTATATATATATATCTTTTTTAGAAAAGTGTTTATTTAAGTCCTTTACCTATTTTTAAAATTGGGCTGTGTTGTCATTATTGAGTTGTAAGAGTTTTTTTATATGCTGAATACTAGATCCTTATTGGATATAATTTGTAAGTATTTTGTCCCATCCTGTGCCCATGACATCTAAGTGCTTCATAAACATTAGTTATAATTATTATTTTTAAATCAGTGTCTCTTCAAATCATC
>NW_012151952.1:4640435-4643012 GCF_000956105.1 Propithecus coquereli | reverse complement strand
GAGAGGGCCCTTGTCAGTCTTTGTTCACTATTGTATCCTCAGCATGTGAAACACAGTAGGTGCTCAGAAAACATTTGTTGAATGACTAAACAAATGAATGAATGAGGAATAATTTCTCAAAAATAAAATGACCTAACATTAGAAACAGGGTTTGTAAAGACAAGACTTCATTTTTAAAATAGAATGAAACGTTAATTTTCATAGAATGTTCAGATATTAACTTTCTTGGTGGGCTAAACCTCAGTTCTCTCAAAGTTCTATCAAAAGCATGAATTTCCATTATAAATAACACTTGACAAGCAATCAGGATATTTAGCGTTCAACCCTCGTTCTGCTATGTACCAACTTATACTGCACTCCTTGGCATCAAAAGACAGAAACCAATGAGAGGGATGTATACTGCTTTTATTCCCTATTCAATGCAGGCAGACATTACCTACCTTCTGTCCAGCCCTGTCTGAAGGTGGCCTCCTTTGATTGCTTAAACTATTCTGAGCCTGGGTGTTGCGCATCACTTGTTCAAAGACCTGGGGAAAGATTAAAGACAGGTTGTCTGGGACTCGCACTTGAGTTTTTATAGACCCAGGTAAGCCACCAATTTTGGAATAGAGAGGGCAAGGCAGAAAGATGGGCTGACTCACTTTATTATTTTCCTAGAGGCAAAACTTTGTGTCTGTGGTAATTTACATCCAAAATTTTTAGTGCATCTGGACCATTGAGGGACAGGTGTGTGTCTTCCTACCTACTAGAGGAGCACTAAAAAGTCACAAGGGCACATTCTCCTCCATATCCCCAATACCCTCACTCTGAGGGAATTTGCAGACATTTTGTGTTTCCATCTTTGTGTAGGATTAATTAGGTGCCAGGCACTATTCTAAGCACTTTAAATATATTAAGGCATTTAATAGTCACAACCCTATAAGGTAGGGTCCATTTTACAAATGAGGAAGCTGAGGCACAAAGTCTAAGTAACTTATTTAATGTCTCGTAGTGGTAGAGCTGAGATTTGAACCCAAGCACTATGCTCTGGAGTCCATGGCTTTGATTCCTGTAAATAGCTTGCAGATATTAGCATATTCTATTTGAGAAATTTGGTTAAGAAATAGTTTTCTAATTCCACCTGCATCCCTTAAGAGAAAGAAAAAAACATCATAGTCATGCCAGAGCAACCAATACAGTAGATTTGGGGAGGCCTCACTTTGTTTGTCTATACAATTAGGATACAGCAATAATACCTGCCTTAGCTTATACAGTGTGGATTGGGGAACTCTGCCATGAATATGGCAGTATTAAGCACTGATACATGATATAATGCTACCGCCACTGCTACTTCATCTCCTGTGATGCATATGGGGTTGAAGGCACATTGACTGCCATGGGGAGAGAGAGAGAGAGAGAGAGAGAGAGAGAGAGAGAGAGAGAGCGAGACCTCCCAGTGCCCCAGAGCTCTTGCATTTACTGCTGTCTTTGCCTGTAGTGCTTACCTCCTAGATATCCTCATGGTTTGTTCAGACTTCCTCAAGTCTTGCTTGGATCAGCTATAATTTTCTTAGAAAGGACTTCACTGTCAATCCTATTTGCTATGGTCTGAATGTTTTTATCCCCTGCAAAATTCATATGTTGAAATCCTAAGCCCCAAGGGGATGGTATTAGGAAGTTGGGCCTTTGGGAAGTGATTCAGGTCATGAAAGTAGAGCTCTCATGAATGGTATTAGTGCCTTTATGAAGGAGACCCCACAGAGCTACCCTTCCGCCATATGAGGACACAGCAAACCAGAAAGCAGACCTCACTCTACATGAAATCTGCCAGCACCTTGATCATGGGCATCTCAGCCTCCAGAACTGTGAGCAATAAATTTCTGTTGTTTATATTCCACCCAGTTTATGGTATTTTGTTATAGCAGCCTGAAGAAAGATACTATTTAAAATTGCAATGCTGGTTGGATGGAAAAAATGGCGGATTAGGAGTGACCTCCTCGCTCTCTGCTCCCAGAGTAGGAGGTGAAGAACGCCGACAACCACATGGGAGTGAATCACTCTCCCGCAGGATCAGCTTCGTGAATCTGCAGAGAAGCAGCAAGGAACAAGCAGCGTTGCAGAAAAAAAAGGTGAACCGGAGAATCCACTGCAAAATGCAAAATCCGGAGAGTGCGGGATACATGGTGGGGAGCAGAGCATGGGATGGCCGTGCCCGTCAGCAGGCTGGCCGGAGCAGTGCCATCTGACTCACAGGAGGAGGACTCCTCCTCCACCGACTTCCACACCCACGCAGGCAGGGAAGTGCCTGAAGTCAGTGCAAAGTGGTGGCACGGGCCCACAGGGAGTGGGGAGTGGAGACAGGAGCTGGAAACATTTCGAACTCGCTTGTGTGCTGGGCTAGGTCTGCTTTGGGCTGGGGAGGGACTGCTTTGAGCGGACACTTCCTAACCCTACAGGAGAGAGCTTGGAGACAGGCTTGTCACCTCAGGACTTCGCCAGGACAGATCGGGGGACGTGAACACCAGAAAGGAGGCTCTGCCCTCGGAAATCACCACAGTCGCCTCCAGTGCTGACTCTCAGGAGGTGGGCAGCCACCAT
>NW_012151952.1:4637901-4639670 GCF_000956105.1 Propithecus coquereli | reverse complement strand
GCTAAGAGTGTGTAGTAACCAAAGAGGCCGCTTTTCAAGCTGAGACACGCGGTCACCTCTCTACTACGACTTGGCAGCTGGTGCCACCTGCCATACGGACAGACTCCATAATGGGAAGGGCTGAGTAGCAAAGCAGACTGTTCTCCCAGCTGGGACCCATGGCCGCCTCTTTGTTGTGACTTGATAGCCATCTCCTTTCACCAAAGAAACAGTCCCCCACCCTTGGAAGTGCAGAGGGGCAAGGGAAGCTGCTTTCTGGGCTGAGACTTGCAGGAGTTGCAGACAACCCTTGACTGAGATCAGGCCAGTGGTATTTCGTACCAAAGGGACTGACCCCACATCTGCTGGGGAGAAGTAGCGGGGCAGGCTGCTTACTGGTCTGGGTCCCTCAGTGGCCTTGGACAGGGCTTCTCCAGCAGCCCTGAGGTGTGCACTTCCTACCAACTAGACAAACTCCACGCTTGAAGGAGTGGAATAACAAGGGTAGCCGCTCCCTGATCTGAGATGCCTAGTAGTCCCAGGAAGTGCCCTTCCCCGAGTCTGGTGGGTTATCTCCCCCTCTGGCAGGGCAAAACCCACCCTCAGAGGAGAGGAGAAATGAGAGAAGACGCTTTCCGGGCTGGGTCTTACGGCAGTCCCAGCCAATGCCCCTCCCACAGTCTTCCAGGATAGACTCGGCCCTTGAAGAAAGGGAGAAAGAAGAGTCACCTTCCGCATAGGACTAGCTTGAATCTGTGTGACCTTGGATTTAAGCAAAAGGGGACAGTCTCTTGTCTTGGTATACCTGATTGGATTTGATCATCCTATAAGACCATAACACAAAGGCATTCCCTTGATGCCCAGGACATTGTCATCTTAGGGGCTTGTGGTCTGGGAAGGAAGATCTCCACCAGAGTCCTTAGCAATTGCATCAGTTGACACACCCATCAGGAGCTGCTCCACAAGAGTGACGAAAGAGCTCTGAATAACATATTAGCAGCTTTTTCCTAGCTGCTGATCAAGCAGCCTCTAAAGTATACTCTCTTAGGCTCGCTGATTCACGTTGCTCTTCTCACCCCATCTAGTAACAGGGCTCAAGTAACCCTTGGGAGTGGCATGACATTCCCCAAAGACTGAGGCACCTGTATGTCCCATTCGGAGGTTTAGAGCTCAATACAAAAGTATTGGAATACCTTGATAATCAACTCCTCCATGCAAAATACAAGCAACAAAAAAGAGAGTAACCTCACAGCTCAACACAGTGGTTCCACCTCAAACAAGTGGTTGATAACAGAGTCACACACACAAAAGTGATCCAACTCCTGGGATTCTAAGCAAGGGAAAGAAACTCACTAATCTCCATAAGCAGAAGGTGAAGATAACAGACCAGAGATAACCCAACAGGCTAAAACTCCACTAAGACAATACAGGACCAGAGTATATCTCCTCAGCTCTGCCAAGGAACATCCTTTTGGAGTCCCAAAATTAAGTCCATTAACCAGTCCCAGCACCACCAATCCTTGACAAAGTAGCCTGATGAGAAAGAATTAGTGAAAGAACACAGGAAACATGAAAGATCAGAGAAAAAAAATCACCCCCAAAAGAAAATAGTCGATCTCCATAAATTATACCAATGTACATGATATGATTAAACTAACAGAGGAAGAATTCTAATTATGGATTGTAAGGAAACTCAATGGAATTGAAGAGAAAATAGAATATCAACATAAAGAAACCACAAGAACAATCCAGGAAATGAATGAAAAATTCTCCAAAGAAATTGAAATACT
>NW_012151952.1:4637214-4637707 GCF_000956105.1 Propithecus coquereli | reverse complement strand
GATCGGGGGACGTGAACACCAGAAAGGAGGCTCTGCCCTCGGAAATCACCACAGTCGCCTCCAGTGCTGACTCTCAGGAGGTGGGCAGCCACCATTTGGGGAGTCCATAGCCTAAAATTACTGAGGCCTGTTGCCCAGGCAACGGTCTGAGTCATCGCCTCTGCCTCTGCCTGGCAGAGCTGGCCCCGCCCTTGGAGGAGGAGAGTAAGGAGAGAAGCCGCTTTCTCTCCCAACCCTGCAGACAGTCTTCCTGAGCCAGCGGCTCAAGCTCCATCTTTGACAGGTTGGAAAAGGGAGAGAGGTCACTTTCTTGGCTGAGTTATCAGGCGGCATCGGGCAGCCCCCGCCCCACCCTGTGGCTGGCGCTTCGCGCCAAAAAGAAAGAATACTGAAGGAGGCCACTTGTCGAGCCTTGACCCGGAGCTACATAACCACTCTCACTCCCAGGCGACTCGGCGCCCCCCAACGCCTCACACCAAAGGGATTGAATCCG
>NW_012151952.1:4633098-4634908 GCF_000956105.1 Propithecus coquereli | reverse complement strand
AAACCAAACAGAAATCTTGTCAATGAAGGAGGATTTCAAGGAACTTCAAAACACAGTGGAAAGCCTCAAGAATAGAATGGATCATGCAGAGGAAAGAATCTCAGAGCCTGAAGATAATGTCTATGTGCTGAACAAATCAGATGAAGAAAAAGAACTCAGAAACGAGACAAGACCAAAACTTACAAGAAATGTGGGATTATGTAAAGAAACAGAATCTTAGGATCATAGGTCTTCCAGAGGGAGAAGAAGAAGATGCACAAAGGCTGGAAAACTTATTTCATGGAATACTGGAGGAAAACATGCCAGGCCTGGCCAGAAATCTTGATATCCAGATACAATAAACACACATAACTCCTGGGAGACTCAATGTGAAAAAACAATCACCACATCACGTAGTTATTAGGCTGACCAAAGTAAACACGAAAGAAGCAATTCTTCGAGCAGTGAGACAAAAGCAACAAATAAACTACAAAGGAAAGCCTATAAGACTAACTGCTGATTTCTCAACTGAAGCTTTACAAGCCAGGAGGGACTGGGTCCCTATCCTTAATCTACTAAAACAGAATAATGCCCAACCTAGAATTCTTTATCTGGCAAAATTAAGTTTCATCTATGAGGGAGTAATAAAGTCCTTCTCAGACAAGCAATCACTGATGGAATTTGCAAAGACCAGACCAGCCCTACAGGAAGTACTCAGACCTGCATTACACACTGAGCAGCGTAATAGACTGTCTTCAAAGTAAAAGCATTCAAGAGTTAAAGCCTAGAACATGGTCTTCATGATGGCACAAGGTGCAAAACAAAACAGCAGGATTTCACTCATGAATATGAATGGAAATCTACTTCAAATCTCAATCCTCTCAATAAATATGAATGGCTTGAACTATCCTCTGAAGAGACACAGATTGGTAGAGTGGATAAAAATCCACAAGCCTAGTATCTGCTGTCTACAGGAAACGCATCTAACCCACAAAGATGTATTCAGACTAAAGGTCAAGGGATGGAAAACTATCATCCAGGCAAATGGAAGTCAAAAGAAAGTAGGGATAGCTATACTATTTTCAGATAACATAAGCTTTAAAGTAGCAAAAGTAAAAAGGGACAAAGATGGCCAATACATAATGGTGAAAGGGAAGATCCAACAAGAAGAGTTAACAATCCTTAATATTTATGCACTTAATGCAAGAGCACCCAGTTACATAAAGCAAACCTTGTCTGATCTAAATAGCATGATAAACAACAATACCATAGTAGCAGAGGACTTGAACGCTCCGTTGAATGAACTGGACAGATCTTCCAAACAGAAAATAAGCAAAGAAACAATGGACTTAAACAGAGCTCTAGAACAAAAGGGTCTGACAGATCTCTACAGAACATTCCATCCAAATAAAGCCGAATTTACATTCTTCTCATCAGCCTATGGAACTTTCTCCAAAATTGATCACATACTAGGCCACAAATCAGACCTCAACAAATTCAGAAAAATAGAAATTATACCGTGTACTTTCTTGGACCATAGTGGTATAAAATTAGAGTTCAATTCCAGCAGAAATACTCGCCACCTCACAAAATCATGGAAATTAAACAATCTATTGTTGACTAGCTATTCGGTCAAGGAGGAAATACAGAGGGAAATCAAGAACTTCTTTGAACTAAATGATAACGGAGAAACAACTTATCAATACCTGTGGGATACAGCAAAAACATATCTGAGAGGAAAACTAATAGCAATAAATGCTCACATACAAAAAACAGACAGTTTAGAAATCAACAACCCAATAAATAAACTCAAGGAATTGGAAAAGGAAGA
>NW_012151952.1:4603181-4630427 GCF_000956105.1 Propithecus coquereli | reverse complement strand
TACCCAAAAGAGCACAAAACATTCTACGATAAGGACATCTGCACCCGAATGTTTATGGCAGCACAATTCACTATTGCAAGGATGTAGAAACAACCCAAGTACCCGTCAATTCATGAATGGATTATTAAAATTTGGTATATGTTTACAATGGAATATTACTGAATCATAAGAAACAACAGTGATCTAGCACCTCTTACATTTTCCTGGATTACACTTAAGTCCATTATCCAAAGTGAGGCACCACAAGATCAGAAGAATGTGCTCCACTTATACTCGCCATCGAATTGGTACTAACTGATGAACACTAGGGGGCTCACATGGCAGTAATACTCTCCAGGGATTGGGGCAGGGGTAAACCTGCAACTAAAGGACAAGGGGAGCATTGTAGGGGGAAGGGCATGCCTCTAACCCTCGCTTGGGTGAGGCAAAGACATAAAGTGTAACCATAATGTTTGTACCCTCATAATACACTGAAATTAAAATAAAATAAAATAAAATTGCAATGCTGTTCCTAGACTCTCTATTCCCTTTCTTGATATATTTGACTCCAAAACACCAATCACCTTTCTACACACTATACAAATCACTTAGAGTCTGCCTCCCCCAGCCTAGAATGTGAGCTCCTAGGGCAACGTGTCTGTTTACTTCTCTGTCTATTCTCAGTGTGTTGAATATAGCCTAGTGCATAGTGGTTACTCAGTAAATACTTGAATTACTGAAAGATGTTAATCCATTATCTCCTGTCAGTTACTTCTTACCTAGTTGGTGTGTTGCTCAAGCGAACAGATGCTTCTGTTATAAAGGTAGAGAAAAACATAGTCGTCCACCTTCTCTGTGGTTAGAGGTCTATGGGAAGGGATTTGAGCATCGCTTGATAGTAAAATGAAGAGGATAGGTGGATGACTTAATTCAAATGGCCCAAAAACTTAATGGACATGCTTTTTACCTTGTCTTAGGAAAGCCAAGAAAACATTTTTACCTCACTTTTAATAAGCCTGTGAATTCAAGTCAATGGCATTTTTCTGATGCCATTTATCCCTTCACAGAAAGAGTTTTTGCTTTGTGTTTGCCCAAATCAGTGTGCATGCCACTTTACCTTATGACAAAATGACATAGAAAAGGCAGAATGCCCAATAATTAGATGCAAATTTTATGCTTGTCATTTTGAAAGGTTATAAATCCCCTCTTTTATAAAGTTTTCTATAGAGGGATACTTTAGGACAAAATATCCCCTCTGTACATCAATATGATGCTAATTCCAGAAAAGAATAACTTTGTAATTTGAAAGAATTCATAATGAATGTGGCATATGATGAATCACATTTATCCATTCTGCTCTCTATTGGCAGGAAATAAGCTTTCACTTATTTCTTTCTAAACCAAAGTTTCAAGCCATAAATATTGACAGAATAGATTATTTCGCTTCCTAAGGGATGATTCCATCATCTTCCCCACTGTGTCTCTAGGTAGAAGTAGATTAATCTACTGTTATCCAAATAATAAATTGAAGGAGACTTAGGGTACTATGAAAAACATTCAATTTGTAATCAGAAAAATCAGGATTCTGGTTAGAGCTCCATCGCTGAGTATCTGTGTGACTTTGGGTAAACCACTTAATCTCTCTAAACCTTTTCTCCTTGCCCTAAAACTGGAGTTGGATAAAAATCTGCAGTCATTCACTTTGTTGTCATTTGCTTCTTTTTTTATTACAAAATATTATGGGAGTACAAATAGTTTTAGGTTATATGGATCACTTTTATAATGCTTGAGTCATGACTATAGGCATGCCCATCACCCAAACAGTGTTCATTGTACCCGTTAGGTAGGTTTTTGCCCCTTCCCCCCCACTTGATTTCCACTGTGCTTTACTTCCCTCTGTGCACATGTGTGCTCATCAGTTAGTTCGAATTTAATAGTGAGTACATGTGGTTTTTGCTTTTCCATTCTTGAGATATTTCACTTTGAGAATGATCTCCAGTTCTATCCAAACTGTTGCAAAAGACATTAATCCATCCTTTGAATGGCTGAGTGGTACTCCATGGTACCACATATATACCACACTGTATTAACCCACTCGTCATTCACATTTGCTATGCCATTTTTACTCAGAGTCTTAGTCCATTTGTGCTGCTATAGCAAAATACTTGAAACTATATGATTTATAAAGAACATAAATTTATTTCTCACTATTCTGGAGGCTGGGAAGTTCTAAAATCAAAGTTCCAGCAGGTTTGGTGTCTGGTAAAGGCTGCCCTGTGTTTGCAAGGTGGTTCCTTGTCACTGCATCCTCCGGAGGGTATGAAAACTGTGTCCTCACATGGCAGGAGGGATGGAAGGGAAAAAGGGCCCAATGCTGTGTGAAGACTCCTTTGTAAAGGCCTTAATTCAATTCATGAGGGAGGAGTTGTTATGACCCAATCACCCCCTAAGGGCCACACCTCTTAATACTATTGCATTGTGGATTAACTTGATGTGAATTTTGGAGGGGACAAAAACATTCAAACTGTAGCACTCAGCATATTAGAATCCCATTTGATATTTGTTGGTGGTAATGCGTAGAGAGCAATTGCCATAGTATATCACAGTGCCACTAAGTACTTGACTCTGATCTTGGAAGAAACCAAGTTCTCGTCCCTGTTCTGCAATGTATTATAAGGGTGACTTGTCTCCCGGTCTCCTTTGTTCCATCATTAAATGAGGAGGAGATAGGTCCAGTCTATCTCCTGTTATGTAAGACAGGCTGTAATAAGCATTTTTACTTAGCAGAGAGCCTGACCTCATTATGCACTCTACAAATTCTACATGACTCTAAATAGGATACATAGGAGTTATCTTTTGAAGAAGGAAAATTTGAAGTTGATTTGTGGTTTTCTAAGCATCTTTTTTTCCCAAGCTAAGCACATCCATGCCTAAGTTGACTGTTTATGGGTTGTGTTTACTCTTCCCTAAAGGGACTTTCTGGTTTCAGTCAGTGAGTGATGTAAAATATGTCTGGTTTGGGTTTCCTGACCAACTTTTCAATTAAAATACCCACATCCCAGCAGGGAGACCCGTATCTGGAGCCCATTGCCTGCCACAAACTTTGTCTCAATTTTTTTGTCCTTCCCACCTTCACTGTGGATATCACGATAGCCCTGCCTCCTAAGAAACAATATGCAAAATAATTAAAATAGTTACAAACCAGAAAGAGAAACATACTAAATTCAAATGTAGTGGATCTTTACTGTTAGAAATATATTCTCGAAGTCTTGCTCGAATAGCTCCCAGATTATCCCCCTTTATGTTTCCTCGTATATGTATTGATGCACTCACTATGTGCCAAATTAAAAACTGAAACATTTAAAGAAAGGCAGAAGTAAGGTACGTTAGCTGCCAAAGAGACAGGTGCAAAAGTTCATGAATATTAGCTGAGGAGCTGCGGTGAATGTAACGTGAAAGTTCTGCCTGCAGGCGTTCTGTGTTTGGGCAATTTAACATCAGGGAAGGCAGTGGAGAACAGAGGGTGTCACTGAGTAGTTACGAACACCAGCAGTTCACCCCGGAAGGGCTTAAAACAGATGGTCTCCAAGAAAGTGCAAAATTATGACTGAGTGTAGAAAAGGCAACCTCAACACTTTGGTCCTACTTTTGTTTAGGTGAGAAGGAGGATGCTTTGGCTCTGGGAGGTTTGGAGAGATAGCTGGGGGAAAAAGTCGTTTGTTCCTCCCAGTACCACAAAAGCTTGGACAACTCTGGGTGACAGCACTTTTAATATGTGAGAACTAAAGCTTTGGAAGTCAAACCAGAATCATTTATACCTCCTATTAAACAAAAAATAGACCTCCATGAGCATGTGTAATAGGAGACACTCTGCTCACTCAGAGCATAAAAGAGAGGCATTTCCAGCATTTGATCTGAGAGCCATTCAAGTGCTCTGTTTCCTTGGTTATCAGTTCTGGCAGCCACCTGGTGGCTAAAACAGCCTAATGTGGTTGCTGAAATTACCCGACTCTGTCCTCCTTAAATAGTGGCTCATGATTGTA
Organism: Propithecus coquereli; assembly: GCF_000956105.1. NCBI lineage: Eukaryota > Metazoa > Chordata > Mammalia > Primates > Indriidae > Propithecus > Propithecus coquereli. The sequence goes on along the minus strand of NW_012151952.1, from coordinate 4,626,405 downwards.
GATCACCTGTACCTCAGTAACCTGGGGTGCATGATTCTAATGCATATGCCTGCACCCCACCCCCAAATCTAGCTAATCAGAAATTTGGGGGAAGGACATGGAGTTCTATAGTCGTCATTTTAAACTAGCGCCCTAGGAGATTCTTTATGCATACAAAGAATACACAAAAGTATATTGAAAGCATTACCACTGCCATTTAGGTTAATGATCTTTTCAAAAGGCCACCATAAAGTGTATGAATTCCAGCTTGAAGCTAACAGTCTCCAGAATGGATTAACATACAGTTATATATATTTTTTCCAACAGAAAACAGTGTCCTGTGGTAGGGAAGGGCATGGGAAAGACACATTTTGATAGGGTTTGTCTATACATCCAGACATATCAGAAGGGGCACAATTCAAGGGTACAGACTTGTGGGGAGCAGTACACCACAGGAGTGTCCAGGTTGAGGTACAGGCACACAAATGAATAGGTCGGCCCAGAGAAGGTTTTTACCTGCATGTTGCTGAAGACAAATCCTATCCGTGTGCATTCGCACACACAAGTGCCTTTGGAGAACTGGCAAAAAGAAATAGGAGGAATAGAAGAAAGACCAGTGACTGAAAAATTAACCCCCTGAATAAATTGATGTGTGCCTTTCTATGAATACAGGGTTAATGAGGCGTTACTTAGCTACAGCTGATATCGAATTTGCTTAAATGAAGGTAATCATTAGCTCACCTTTCTGGGAATCTTCGGTATAAAGCTTACTTGGGACAGAACCTGTTCCAGAGCCCAAATGATGTCATTAGAATTCTGTCTGCCCCCATCCTTTGGTTTTGCTTTCTTGTGTATTGGCTTCATTCTCTTATTGGGCTCTCTCTGTGTGGGAGTCTTTGGCAGCCCCAGGCTTCTTTCTACCAATCTTAGACTAAAAAAGGAGTTTTTTTCCTCAGTAGTTTTATGAAAACTCCTGCAGTGGAGTCTCATTACCCAGGTCACAAGCTTGGGAACTAATTTAACTATGGAAATGGAATATTCACTGGCCCAGCCTGAGTTATCTGCTACTCCTGACCTAGGCAGAGGAATTTAGTGTGTCTAAACTACTCAGGTTGAAAGGGTGGGAGGGTTGGTCCCCCAAGGAAAGAGTGGAATGCTCTATCCTAAAGAGGACCAGTGGCTACTAAGGCAAAAACCATAAACGTCCACTACATAGTTATGTCACTAGGGAAGGAATATTGAGTAAATTAGTAACCTGATGTCTCATTTAGATTTCTTTAACTGAAAACAATCAATTATATATTCATGTGTGTTTCTATGCTCTTATTTATTCTCATGAGTAAATATTAAATAGTAACGTATTTGAATATAAATCAAAAGTTAGCTACGGTGGAACGCAGAGGATTTGTGGGGCAGTAAACTAGTCTGTGTGATATTGTAATAGTGGATACATGTCAAAATACATTTGTCAGAACCACAGAATGTATAACACAAAGAGTGAACCCTAAATTATGGGCTTTAATTAATGTGAATGCACTTACATTGGCTCATCAATTGTAACAAATATAGCACACTAATACAAGATGTTAAGAATAGGAAACTACAAGGGAGAAGGGGTATATGGGAACTCTCTGTACTCTCTACTCACTTTTTCTATAAAACTAAAACTGCTCTTAATAATAAGGTCTATTAATTAAAAAAATAAAATTAGTTATACTTATCTGTTATCTGTCAGTCTCTCTAGAATGAAAATTCCACAGGGGCAAGAAAATGTCTGCTTTGCACATTGTTTTGTGCCCTCCATGTAATATTGGAACTGGAATATTGTATAGGCCCCAAAACTCTGATAAGAAGCTATTTGGGTCAGAATGTTTGAGAATTAAGAATATTTTTTGTTTTAGAAGAGAAATAAGGCCTACAAAACATGCCCAGTATTACATAATAGCATCCCCAGCTGAGTCTGGATCAGCACCGCATAATCAAACACATTTCTAATTCTGCAGCAAAGCATACGAATATTCACACTAAAATTATAAATAGCCTCACATCAGTTCAGGTCAGTTTTTGCCTCCAAATGAGTTACAGAGTATTTTCATTTGTTGAAAATGCATCTTTCTTGTCATAACTGGGGCTTGACGTCAATATTACTCAATTACTTATTTTTAAGGGACTGATTAATCCATTGTTGCTGACATGTGTCAAGGTTTAAGGTCAGGTCAAAGCAGGATGTGCTGATACAGACCTCTGTTCTTTCACTCTCCTTAGGTGCTTCAGCAATGCAGAATTTTTCCCTAAGGGGAGATCCCCTTTATCTCCTAACACTCCTCCCGCCCCACCATTATTCTAAAGTCTGACATTATGTATGATTAGGTCCTCATTATATGTGACACATTCTATGGTGGCAGCAGCACTATTTTCTTAACTACAGAACAAAGAAATAGTATGAGAACAATTCACTTCTCATTTGGATTTTCTTTCACTTTGTGCCTTCAGACATGCACCAGCTGTCGGTAGACTTCTCTGTTTCTTGCTGTTTCAAATGCTCATTTGAGGGGGTTAAAAGAAGGAAGGCGGAGGCAAGGACAAATCAAAGAAACGTTTTATCCTTTAAGCAGGCATGTCTGTCTCCTCTAATATTTGTTTTGCCTCTGCTCTATTCAGCTGAACAACCAAATAGAATACTTATTCAAAAGAAATGCTGTACCTTGCCTAGTTTTACATGTAGGCACTTGTGTGGGGCCTTTGAACCTCCCTTGCTATTTATCTTATAAATACTAGCAACACTAAATCATATTCGTAATGATAGTGTGACAGCTGTCCAATCATCATTGCTACAATCAGCCATTCAATTTTAAAGACATTCTCCCACTCAGGAAAATCACTGTTACGGTATTTCATTTGTTTCTGAATTTCCTTAGGTTATTGCCCATTCATTTTATGAGTAATTTACATTCACAGAGATGCTGCTGACCTCATAGGATTTTAGCCAAAATGAATTTCCACGATCACTAGGAAGGCTGAAGGAGAAGGCCCGCAGCCAGTGGGACACAGTAGGCCCTGTGTGTGCCCTTGTTGGAACATTAAGGTTCCATTGGTACAGAAAGAGTAATGGTTCTTCCCACTGGGCTTCCCCCTTGATGTGAGTGGTGAGGGAGAAAGTGAAATATGAGCAGGACTCTGGGAGCACGCCCAAAAAACCAGCTTAGTGGAAGAACTTCCCCTTCCTCGTCCCTGGTGGCTTTGCTCTACAATCCGATAAGGCAACATGTTCCCGCTGATTATACACACACAGAGCATTTACTCTCTCTATTGGTCAAGGGCTTGCAGGAAACAGACAAGCCACTCTGGTTTGCCCAGGATGCTTATGTGCGTGCATAATGCAAAATCTACCTACCCTCCAGACGTGACCCAGATATAACTCACATCTGAACCAATGCATACCATCTTCCCTGCCTGGTATTCTAAGCTTATATTCAAGCCCTTGTGCTCCCCATTAGGTGTCCTAGAGTTTACTTCCCAAACTGAGATTGTTGCCATTTAAGTGTTTTTTTCCCAAGACCAGGTGTTTGATCAAACAGCCTATTTGATGTCATAGGAAGATTGACTATATATCACAGTCCCAGATTCTTGGCTGTTACGGCAGCACTTCATACCTGCCATTAGAATTAAGGGGCCTAAACTACCATCAGGTGCAACACTTGGGAACGCCACAGCAATGACAAGCAGAATTGAATCTAGGATTTTTAGTCTTCTAAGATGAAATCATAGTATTACATTTATATTTTTTCCCAGTAGAGTTGAGTCACAGAGTTTGCAACAGATAAAAATATTTCTAGCAGAAGAGAAGTGCATTGTCCTAAGGGTCATGCAGACAAAATGTGGCATTCATGCAACGAAAGATAGCCACAGAGTGATCTAGCACATAGAACAAAACTCCGCATGATGATTTTTCTTCATTGGGATCTTTAACTGGTTTAGGGCTGAAAGTCGTCTGCCCTCAATTCATAACTTAAGGTACTAGTTTTCAACTTTAGATTCCATGAAAGTCAACAGAGGTGTTTGCTAAAATGCTGTTTCCTGAGTTCTGATAGTAAGAGTCCGGTAGCTCTAGGAGGGACTCAAGAATCTTTTAACAAGCACCCCAAACTAAGGTGATGCAGGTTGAGTATCCCTTATCCCAAGATGCTCGGGACCAGAAGTGTTTCGGATTTCAGAATTTTGGGGAGATTTTGGATTATTTTGCATAATAATGAGATATCTTGGGGTCAGGATCCAAGTCTACACATGAAATTCATTTATGTTTCATATACGCCTTATCCACATAGCCTTACAATATTTTTAAGAATTTTGCACATGAAACAAAGTTTTCATACATTGAACCATTAAAAAGCAAAGTATCGCTATCTCAAGTCGGCCTCTCAAAAAATTTTGCATTTTGGAACATTTGGATTTTCGGATTAGGGATGTTCAACCTGTATTCATGCAGGAGGTTTCTCGACCACTCTGAGAAATAATTATTTTAGGTATAGCTAGACTTTTTTTTTTTTTTTTACACTAAGTTGCTTCTATGAAATGTTTATTCTGAGATCACCACACCTCCTGCCTGATTTGGCTCTGTCCCCTTAATGCCTTTCTCCCATTTTGGCTACCTTGTAGGATTGTTCACAATGCCCTATTAAAAAAAAAGAAGAAGAACTCCATTTAGCATCAGTGGATTTTTCCCAGCTCCACACACCCTCTAGCTGGCTGCTTTCTGCATGTTCTCTGTTACTAACCTTTCACTTAGAATCCAGATTTTGCTCTATACTTGCTCACGCCTGTGGACTTGCTATGTGGGCCTCTGCCTTACTTCCTGGATTTAACCATCACCTGAGATTCGGTGTTATTTTTCAGCCCCAGAAAACCTCAGGCCAGTCCCATCCATTCCAATTCTTGCCCAACCTGGCTTCTGGCAGCCTAAGTAGCATCTGGTTTGCCTAGGAGGGAAGTTTAGGGACATGCAGAAATGGGTCAAATTAATTCAAAGGAAAAGAAAATAGAGGTAATTAATGTCCCCAAACTGCAAATAAATTAAGTGACACCTAACTGTGGAAAGGTACTTTATTACTGTTTTTCTTAGAGGGTTATTTTTTTTAGGCAAAAAATTATTTTTGTTTCCATTACGGATATAGTACATTTTTAGTCTGTGACCTGAGAAAATATGTTTAGGATTAAATAACATCTTCTAATATAAATTCTGTGATTCTATGCATCTCTTTCAGGAATCCAAAATTTCAGAATGGCCTGACACTACATTTTATTACTGGGATACTTGCAGGAAGAAGTTAGCTGACAAACATATTGATTTTGTCTCTTCCCCCCAAAAAATAGATTTTAAAAAGTAAAGTATTAAATGGAAAAAAGGTATTTGAGAATCACTGGCTGAAAGCAGTGTTTTCCAATAATTTTCAATATTGGATGAACAAATGCAACTGTAGCCTGACCTTTAACTTAAGTAAGTTTCTGGTCACAAAATCTCTGCTTTTTTTCTGAAAACCCAAAGGTTTCCCATTCCTTGTTGAAGCATGAAAGGAGGCATTTCTCAGCCTAGGTCTTCTCCCTTCCCTTTACAGAGATGCAGTTTACATATTCTATTTCAGGAGAATTTCAGTGTTATGGAACTTTAGGAAATACTGGTAGTGTGGTAGAAGTTAGCCTAGTGACCAATTGGCAGGTACATAGTCACCAAGGAGAAAAGAACCCAAGAAATCATGATGTACCAGTATGTGCATTAAATCCCCCAGGCTGGAGCTCAGATCGATGGTCTGGAATCTGTTAGACTTATGTAGGCTGTTGGCAATCATACTACCTCCTTCTCACCTAGGGAGGTATCGTACTGGGGTAACTTTCGCCTTTTGGGGGGCCCAAATGTAGAAGCAACAATCCCAACATTCTGTCACTTAAATAACAAGAGATTCATTACTTATAAATACAGGGTAGTGGCTACGGTAGGAATGCTGTGTATAACAAGTGAGGATAAGCTGTAACTGTAGGTCAGTGGCCTATTGGGGTCTCTGAGAATGCCTGTTCCTTGTCAATTTGGCGCAGCCCTTGGTGGGGAGGTCTTCACAATTAGCATCTGGAGTTCAGCTACAAGTGTTCTAAGGAAGGGTTAGTTTATGCAACTTTAGTACCAGACCTTGACAAATTCATCCGCTTTCTTTGTGTGAGTCAGTTTTATAGTTTTCTGTTCCTAGATACTTCCCTCTCAACTCTTAGTCCAGGCATGTGCTCAAATTACTTCTATAAATGTTATCAAGCAAAGATATATTGGTTAGACTTTGCCCAACAACAATAAAAGCCTAGGAGTGGGTCTAAAGCAAGCGTTGGCTGATGTTCTGTTCTTAGGAAACGAGAGCTAGGAATAGAAGGCTCTGTGTTAGTAGTTCTCAAACTTGAGTGTGCAAAAGAATCACCCAGAGAGCTAGGTTAAAGGGCGGATTCATGGACCCCAGGTTCTTCTGGTGCAGTCAGTCTGGACTGGGATTTACTAAAATAAGTATGACATGATTAAAAGGTAGGTGGTCTGCAGTCTAACTTTGAGACATATCGGATTATTAAATCCTGTCCTCTGTCATTTGCTGAGACACTCCTTTACCTCTTTAGACTGAAAAAATCACAGCCACTCGTCTGGTTACAAAGAACAACTTACGGTGATAAAGAGAAGGATGAACTTTATCTTCCAGGCTTTGAAAATGGTAAATGCACAGTCTTTTGTGTGTGCCTTCAAGACACTTGAAAGTCACTTTGTGGCTACTACACAGAGATAGAACAAACTTAGTGATGCCTTCCCCCGTGTTTCATCTAAGAACACCTCTCTCAGGACTCTTTGTCTCACCCAGGAACCTCAGGGTTTTGGTGAAATAAAGTAACTCTTTTTTCTCAAAAATATCGGTAACCCCGGTCTAAAGGTTTAAAAGGTAGGACGTCTGTTTTCTATACTTGGATAGCTAAACTTTCTAAAATCTCTCCCTCCATCTTTGTGAAACTAAATAGCTCATGCATAAAAGGCTGTGGATTTCCTTAAATGAGAACTGAAATACTGTTTCCTTTATGCTAATGTTAATATCCAGGCAGTGAGCTTGGTTAAACATGAGAAAATAAAAACTTTAGATGGAATGTATTATTTATAGCGAATGCAAAGCATCATTATTATCAATTCTTGTTACAAAATACACAGAAAAAAATCTTCTTTGTTATTTAAATATGGCATGACTACATTGAGAAATAGTACAGATGTTAATCCACAGCCTCTCAGCTGCATCCTGAGTAATCATTATTATGTTTTATTCTTATTTGGAATTACTAGTAATAGACTGTATATTTCTGTGTGAAATTCAAATCAGGGAACACCAATGAATCGAGATGATTGATATTATATATACACACACATAATTTTGGAATTGGGACAACAATGGAAATATTTCTCTCTTATAGAAAATCCACCAAACTTGCTACTCTGTTAGTGATCTTGATGAATAATGCTTTTTATTTAACTAGATGTGCCCAAAATTCTCTTAATTCTTCACAGTTGAAATGAGCCAACCTTTGGCCGGCATCTAATTTTGTTTTGAATATATCTGTGTAATTGTTCAAAATGTGAAATGTAAATATCTAGATTTTGAAATATCCGGCTTCAAATATAAGTATTTTTAAAAAATGCATGTTTGTGTACTTTTATCCCATGTTTTTATTGTGTGTTCTTTGATAAATCCTATTTTCTTCATTTAAACCTCTCATTGTGTGGGATTTCATACATGGAGTTGGGAGAGAGAAGAGAGGATGATGGTGGGAATATAATTCATGTCTTCTTTGAATGCGAATTTCATGTGTATGTACACGTGTGTTTATGGGAAAATATTCATGACTGTTTCTCATTTTTAACTGGTGTAGAATCACTGGTCTTGTCTAATCTCATTAATTTATGGATGAGAAAATTGAAGAATACAGAAGATAGGTGATTCTTCCAGAGATCTTAGAGTTAGTATTAGACTCAAGACATTGAATCTCAGCTCATGGTCTTTCTAAATCCTTATCCTGCTTGTTCTCACAAGGTCCTGGGCTGTCCCTATTCTTCTATAATAAAATAGAATTCTGTTTGGTCATCTTGTCTTATTAATTTTTCTCCTATTCCAACCTTAACATGAAAGGTTTTTGTTTTGCATTTTTCTGTGGGGTGTGTGTGTGTGTGTGTGTGTTTAAGTCTGGGTTAAAAGCTTTAAAAGAAATTACCTTGCCAGGCTTCAACTGGATCCCCAAACCAACTTTATTCTTTTTCCTCAGTCCTGATTCACCTGAATGAATTCAGTCTCATCCTTTCACCTATCAACAAAAGGCTGGTTATGAAGGTTTTCCAGGATAGCAGTTGCAATTCATGCCCTTCAAAATAATCATAGCTAAAGGGAAAACGGACTGTCAGCTGCAGGGTGATATTCAATACCATTTTACATCATAGCCACTGGTGTTTATATCTGAAAACTCATCAGACAATGGCTAAGTAAGTTAATTGAATATATTAAAAAGTGAAAAAGAATACTTTCTAATAGAACAAATCCTTATTAATCACCTCTTCTGTGCATATGTTGCTGTACTTGGTACCACAGGAGATATAAAAATGGGTAAGATACAGTCATGTTCTCAAGAAGCTTGCAGTCCAGAAAAGGGAAAAGAAAGGTACAAATGCATTTGATAAAAAAAGATAAGTGTTCATGGAGAGATATAATTTAAAAATTATGTGATTAAAGGAAGAAAGTGAGGGTCTAGAGAAGCCTTCTAGGAAAAAAGAATAGAATTTGAACTTGATTTTGAAAAATGAAAATAACTTTCCTGGACATAAGTGGTGAGATGCATTTTGAACTATAATTATTGTATGCATAGTCTAGAAGCATATGTACTTTACACTGCTACTTATAGTATGGTTTGGAGATTATTCCAATCTTTGAACAAAATAAGTCTCATACATACAGTTTTTCTTATTGAGAGAAAGCATTCAGACATGCATAGCTCTTTGACATTGCTGCGCCATCCAAGCACATAATGAGTGGATGCAAATCATTGAACCTGTTGTAGATCAATTTGGGTGTCACCGAGTCACATGTGGTACCAGCTGTGTGATACTTATGCAAGATAGGCCATGTATGGGTTCATAATGGGTTGGGAAAACAAAAAATCTAGTCCTTCACCAGAGATAATTTGAAAATCAGGACTGTAAGTTGTTCTTTATTTGTCTATGTAGCCATGTTAAGAAAGTTTTATTTACATTAGCAATACAGACCTGTTTCTCATTATTACTGTATTTACAAAATCATCATTGCCTGTTTCTGGTTATATTATCCCATTACAGGGCAGAAAAATGTTAACTTTGTGACATTAGATAGCCTTCCACAGTGACAGCAGCATAAAAGGGATATAGGAGGCACAAAATGTGAGCAAAGTAAAAGGGTGGGCTAAAGATAGTTGGAAAGGGAGAAGGAGAGGAGAGAAAGGGAGATGTCAAGCAATCTGTGTCTGCAATTTGGTGGTAACATAACTGATGAAAATGAAATAGGAGAGCCCATACTTTCACTTCCTAACAATCCACAGAATCTTAGTCTTCAATGGGGAATTTTGTCCAGAAGCTGAAACAGAATCTATTTTGCATTACCATTTTTTGTTAACTTCTTTATTTTGTTTTCATTATGGTGTTGCTTCCTGTTGTTGTTCTTATTTGTAAGACATTCTTAGTTTTGGACATGCTCTCCTCTCATTTCAGATGACTACTCACTGCATGGCCCGATTTTTATTCAAGAACCAAGTCATGTGATGTTCCCTTTGGATTCTGAGGAGAAAAAAGTGAAGCTCAATTGTGAAGTTAAAGGGAATCCAAAACCTCATATCAGGTTTGTTGATTTAAAAGCATGTGTTTCCGTGCATATAGTTTCTATTATTAAAATCAACAAATACTTATAGAATACTGATTACATAAATAACTTTTAGTCAGGCATCATCACATACCCTGAGAAGTCTAAGGAGATGATGGTTTTTTGAAGAGTTAAATGCCCATCTTCTGTTTTTGACACTGGGAATTAAATATTCTGATTGACCTCCTCATTGAAAACTTTAACAATTCCTAAAAACATATTTTTAATTAAAAAACACCATTTAAAAATGTCTCAGTAAACTGGTATGAAAATAAAATATTCAGAAGTCTAAAAATAAGTGGGTTTGGAACTCAGAGAATTAAGCTGAACAATAAAGGCAGTTTTCACATTGATGAACTACATACATGAATTGAGCTTTGGTTTTTACAGCCTCACAGGCACTGAGGTCACAAGACAAAGCAACCAACAAGAAACTTAACTAACAAGAATGTAACATGAGAAAACCTCCCAGAATAAACTTGGATCCAAGGGCTACATCCCTACATTAAATATGAATGAGAAATAAGCTTGCCTTCGCAAGAGACTATAAAGTACATGTGATTGGCTGTTTCAAACCTCAGGTCCGAGTGGTTTTAATAGCAGATGAGATACAGCTGAAAAGAGAATTAGTAAACTGCAAAACAGGTCTGAAGAAATCGTCCAATGGCAGCAGAAAGAGACGAAGCAAAACAGTTAAGAGAGAGAGAGAGAGAGAGAACACATGTCTGATCAGAGTTTCAGAAAGGCAAGAAATAATGAGGCAGAGGCAATATTTAAAGAGAAACTAAGAATTTTCCAAACTAATTAAAACTCCCATGATACAGATTTAGTAAGCCTAATGAACTTCAAATAGTACAAATAAAAATGAAGCCTCATCTAGAATAGTGAAATAGCAGAACACCAAGTCAGAGAGACAATCATAAAAATAGCCACTGTTGTAATACAGATAACCTTCAAAGAACTGACAATTGAAGTGGCAGCTGGTTTCTCAATAGCAAAAAAGCAAGAGAGAGAGAAGATAGAGTCTTCAATATGCTGAGAGAAATTAACTGTCAAATTTATAGATAGCAAAAATATTTTTCATAAAGTAGAACAAAATCAATGTTTCAGGCAGATGTAAACTGAAGTTTGACTCCAGCAGATCCTCACTGACAGGAAATTATTTTTAATTTTTTAATTTTTATTGCTGAGGCAGCACATGAAGTTGAAACTAAGGGAAATTCTAAAAGACATACTTGAGGCAGAATACAAATGATCCCAGGTAGAAGATCTGAGATATAAGAAGAACTGATAAGTAAAGCAAGTTGATTGTACTAAATAATAAAAAGAATACTGTCTTGTGAAGAAAAAAAAAGAAGAAAAGTTAAAATTCATGACAATGATAGAAATAAATTGAAAAGAGATATGCTGGACAATGGCTCATGGTTAAAAAGATAAAATAAAATTGGACCCCCTACTTCACAGCATACACAAAAAATTAATTCCAGGTGGATAGAAGACCTAAATGGGAAATTTACAACACGTTTAAAGGAAAATAAGGAATACATATTTTTGAATTTGAGGGAGGAAAATATTTCTTAAATATGAAAGAAAAAGTACAAATCATAAAAGAAAATATTTAACTTTATTAATATTAAGAACTTCTGTTCAATAGAATATGCTGAGATAAGCAAAATTACAAACTACAAAAACCGGGAGAAGATATTTTTAATATACTTGTCATGGTAAAGGATTAATATCCAGAATATTTAAAGAATTTCCACAAATCAAAGTATAAAAAACAAGTTACCCAATGGAAACATTAGCAAAACAATTGAGCAGGTACTTCTAAGAAAATGAAAACCAAATATCCAGTAAACATATACATACATAGTGAGTGCAGTGCGCACCATCTGGGGGATGGACACACTTGAAACTCTGACTGGGGGCAGGTGGGGCCAAGGGCAATGTAACCTAAACATTTGTACCCCCATAATATGCAGAAATAAAAAAAAAATACAAAAAAAAGATTATCAATCTCATTAATGAATAAAAATATACAATTAAAACTAAAGTAACATACTTTTTCAAACCTACCAGAAGTACAGAAATTTAGAAAGACAGTATGTTGGTGAAGGTGTGGAGCAAACAGAACTCTTGAATGTTGCTGGTAGGAATGTAAATTGGTAAAAGCCACTGTGAGAAAACACTCTCTAGTAAAGCTAAAGAATGCACATAGCCTGTGATCCAGAATGCATGAACACGTTCATGGTACATCTCTCAATAAACATAGCCTGGTGTCTTCATACAAGGTAACCCCATGCATTAATAAAAATGAATGAATTACAGCTGCAACAATATGGATGGATCACAGACATATACATTTAAGGAAGCAGAGCAAATCACAGCAGAATACATACCCTATGATTATTTATACAGTTCAAAAGCAGGTGAGATGGAGTGGTTGTTCAAGGTGTAGAGGAGGCAAAACTTCACTCTCTTGGGCTTTTTCAGCTGTGCCTGAGAATTAAATTTGACATAAAACAGATGAAAAGAAGAAAAGCATACAAATTTATTTAATACAACTTTTACATGGCAAGGGAGCCTTCACAAGGAAATGAAGACCTAAAGATGCAGTTATCGGCCAGGCACGGTGGCTCACACCTGTAATCCTAGCACTCTGGGAGGCCAAGGCGGGAGGATCAGTTGAGGTCAGGAGTTCAAGACCACCCTGAGCAAGAACAAGACCCTATCTCTACTAAAAATAGAAAAAATTAGCCGGATGTGGTGGTGCACACCTGTAATCTCAGCTACTAGGGAGGCTGAGGCAGGATGACTGCTTGAGCCCAGGAGTTTGAGGTTGCTCTGAGCTAGGCTGATGCCACAGCACTCCAGCCTGGGAGACCAAGCAAGACTCTCACTCAAAAAAAACAAAACAACAAAAAAAATGCAGTAATTGTTGAACACTTATATACTGAATTGGACAAAGAGTAATAAATTGTGGAAGAGTAACTAAATTATGTGGGAAGGCTGGAAGAAAATATTTTAACAAGGTCTATACAGAATTTTCTTTGTCTTAACTTCATGTCCTTGATAATAACGATATTACTTTCCTTCTAGTATAGGAAGGGCATCTTAAACATGAGAATTTTGTCTCCTTCTTTTTAGAAACAGAATGAAGGTCATAGTGATCTCCTTGCCCTTGCTGTTTTCCAAGTGTGTTTAACTGAAAATAGTCAGTATGCCAGTGTGGCATATTTTAGGGTAGCATGTTCTAGACCCCTTCAAATGATACCAACATATGTGATTAATTCATAAAGAAAATCACAGGAATGAAAAAGCCAAAATTAAAGATTATTATTAACCATTGAGAGGGGAATAATTGTAATCAAAGTGGACACAGCAGACTTCAAAATTAATAATAAACTACAACATATTCATTCATTCATTCATATCATCTTTCATCCACCAACCCTCACCAGCGTTTTTCAAACTGTGAGTTCTGGGGTACATGGAGTTGGGTCGAGGATTACCTGGGGTGGAGAATAGCAGAATTTCCACTCAAGATTCAACCTAAGCAGCTCCACCTTGGACTGGGGTATATCTGAAAAATATGTCATCCAGGAAAAGTATTTAAACCACTACATTAAGCAGCTACAATGTACCAACTGCCTGGCTAGGTTTGAAGTATTCAAAGATTGATAAGAAACTACAACATATTCTACTAGTGTGATTGTTTGGGGACTGCCTAGCTGTGGAAGTAGTTGGAGCACTGTGATGTAAATGCAAGTGAAGGATGACCAAGTTTTAGGGCATCCTGGAGAACAGAAAGTCTAATTCAGGATGGGGAGGGCAGATACCAGTGAAGGTCGCACAAAAAAGGAGATATTTTAACCTAGGTGGAGGGTGAATAGTCTTTTGCCATAGACATAAGGAAAGAAAGTGCATTCCGGAAAGCAAGAAAACAATAACCCTCTAATGGACGCAGTAATTAGGGTGAATACATAATTTATCATTCCAAACAGGACACTTTTGAGAGAAAAGGGCCACTGTTAATAATTATTCTAGGACAGCAGATATAAACCATGCCCTGTCCTGAGCAAGCCAGAATGGTTATTCTCCCTATAATATATTAAACTCAAGGCTAACTCAGAGATTTTTAAATGCCGTATGTCGTAAAGAATGTAAGAGACAAAGGTTCCTGGATACATAAATGATGAGTTAACTGGTCCCAGTTTTCAGTACATAGCCAAGTGTAAGTTCAGATGTTAGCCATAAACGAAAACAAATTTTGCAGCAGAATTTGGCAAGTTGCTGCTTTGTTTTTCCCAAAACTGTGACCTTTAATTAACATTACTTTTGTAATATTGTGTTTCTAGACATAGGGCTTGCCTTGTTATTTAAAACAAGCAGTGGAACAGAAACCTATTATGTTTTTAGAGATTGCCAGGAAAAGCTGAGGGGAAAACTTTTAATCAAATGCACTAGCAATTCATTGCAGCATACTTTGCTTGTCTTTATACCTTGGGCAGTTTCTCTGTAACATAATAGCAGACTGGTACCTGGGAGCTAAAAAATCCCTCTTATTGAAGGAAAGAGCAAGAGGAAGAATGGAGAGATCAGGTATTTTCAAACTCCTTTCTGGCTGAACTTTTTCAGTCTTCAGGCTGACTTTGAGGGGAAGAACAAGTAGGAGAAATTCCAAAGTGAGCTCTCCATGGGGATCTTCAGCATTAGGTTTTCCCCTCAGACAGGGCAACTGACCTCTCTTCTTTGTGTTTTTTCCCTCTACTGAGCCTTCTCTTTTCATTGTTTCCTGCCCCTAGATTTTGAAAGGATTGACCCAGACCCAGAAAAATTTAAGAAGTTTTGATTTGTGCCAACTTCTCTTGAATTAAAGTTCCCTAAGGACACATGACATTACTTAATGCACTCAGCATCCCTTTCCAGACAAAAGAAACGTTCAAGTACTTGGTTGGAGTACGTTTGCTGTGAGGTTTATATTCAACTGACTTGTCAGAAAACAAATTCCAAGTCACAAAGGCCCTGCCTCTCCCTTAGTGCCAAGTCGAAACAGTTAACAAAGAAAGGGGGTTTAGCTACAGCAGATCCCATAGATATCTTCCCAGCAAAGCCACAAAACTGTGCCTTCCAGAGCTTCACAGTGTCAGTGTTTGGTTGTGTACAACCCCACTCTCTGGAGAGAGTTGGGTCGAGGTCTCCAAGGGATTCAGAAATCAGCTTATGAGACTCAAATTTCTCTTGGCCCTTGAGAAAATCTCTATTTGCTTCAAATGAGCATTGCCTCTGTATTACCAATACTTAAAAGATTCCTCAGACATTGAAAGTGAATTCTGAATTTTTCAACAGTGTTTCAGTATGCAACGAGATAAAGAATTCAATGCAATCCACATTCAATTGGAATGAACAGTGACTGCATTGTAATAAAACTTGGTGTAGTGCTTTGTAATAGAGACTCAACTGCATTTCACAGAAAGCACTTTATTTTCTAAATAATCCCTTTTCCTCTGCTGTTTGTATGTAAAAGTAGGCAGTAAAGTAGATTAATGGACTTTCTGCACAGCGTTTTGGTTGAGATGACTAGTGTAGACAAACCTGCAGAGGTGTTCTCATTATCCCCACAACCACTTTTCTAAAAAGACTTACACGGTCTCATTCCTAAATTCCACACTCTGCTTGCAGCTCATATTATATTGCAATTTCCTCTTTGAGTTCTTAGATTTGTCATATTAAATTGCTCTACTATCATTTGAAGTGAGAGTTATGGCCCAGACGTGATCAGCTGACTCAAAAAAAAAAAATGTCTAGGGCAGGCAGTCAGTTCTAGAGATTCATGTGCATATAGGGCTGTAGAATATAACCGGGCTGCTCTCTCTTTATTGCTTATTACTTTCTTGTCTGTGTCAGAGCACAGAGAGAATTACTAGGGAGCCTAAAAACATTGTCAGTTTCTAATACCCACCTTCTTATAAGCAAACACATAAAGAGCTATCTCCTAGTTCATGCTTCTAGCCCACCTTTCTCAGTCCTCTTGTTTCTAAATTGTTACGTCTCAAAGACATAGATGTGAATAAACATGTGCTGCTTTGCTGTGGTGTGCCAGAATGCTTCCTAAATTGTGTATGCTTGAAAATATTCAGCAAAGAAGTAAAATATTTAGTCAATTCAACAAGTATTTATGGACCACAATGAGAGTGTTAAATTTTAGATGGCTAACATGAGAATACATAAGGGATTTAGACAAATTGTCTACAATGAAGGCAGAATTCCTACATAAAGGAAAAGGGAGAATTTTAGGAGATTGGATGAAGCTTTGGTTAATTTTCACTAGTAGTAGCCAAGAAGACCTCACTGGAAGAGGTGTCAGTGAAAATTGGCTTTGAAATGGGAGAGAGGTCTCCACAGAGAGACTTACTCTTCTGGCCAGGCGTGGTGGCTCATGCCTATAATCCTAACACTCTGGGAGGCCAAGGTGGGAGGATTGCTTGAGGTCAGGAGTTCAAGAAAGACTTACTCATCTATATATTGGCTTTTTTTGATACCAGATATCCACAATCTTGAAACTAACTGGCTTGCATTTTTTTCCATTTAAATCCTTTTATATTATGCACACACAACAATAGTGCCCTAGAATATTATAAGAGGATGCACAATGAGTGTGCATGTGCACACACACAAATATTTAAATGGTGATTTTTACTATTTAAAGGAGATAAAATGAACGTCTTTCATTCTTTACATCTGTTATAGTTGTGGATCAATTTCCTTGGTGCTATAGTGTTTCCTTACTTTTTGATCTTCCAAGGTGAATGCTACTGCGAGACTCCTGATAATACACAAACTTCAACTATGCTATTTTCCTTACCTGATATTCTGTGTAGGATTTGTGGAGGGTGAGGGTAAAAACTAAGACAGATAGTCATTGAGTTATATTAGCTCAAAAGTACCCAAGTATTTAAATGACTTCCTGGTAGGCTATCTGGTTAAGATAAGCTCTCACTTTTTGGAATGTTCCTGGCTACAAAAACAAACAAAAATGTAGCTCTTATCACTGAAGTAAGCTCTGCCGTTGAAATGTGTTGAGCCCTGCAAACATTAATTTATTTGTGCTAAATACTGTTGTCAGATACACAGGTGATCTAAGTAAATAAACAGAAGGACAACAAAAGTCTTTCTTTGCCTGGGTTACCTAATGGCCTGGTCTGCAGTTTACTGGGAGGGTTGATTGATGTTTGAGTACCAGTAGCTAAGGAGATCTTCAAAGTGATCCATGGTTAAGACAAGTTTGGTCCCTAAAACAGCTCTAGATCGATAGAGTCCCTCTGCTTTGCAGTCGGGCATTTCAGTATATTAAGGACCAATCAAAGCATCTCTGCTTCAATTTCATCAAATACTCAGCAATCTACCTGAAGATGGTATATTCCGTTGTCTGTACGGACCTATTTAAAGAATGACTGAAAACTAGAAAAAGGACTTTTACTGAGGAGCCCTATTTGAAGAGAGTTACACAAGGTGTTATGGGAAATCTATGTCCCCCACCCCACCAAAAAAAGTGAAGTGTTGTAGCAACATACTCACAAAAACAGGTGTTAACATTTTAATATCATTGTTTACTTTAAAGAACATGCTCTTTCCATTAGCATTTAAGATGTCACCATTGCTGGGTAGAGCATTTCTAATTTTTTTATTATGCTTTAAAAAAATAGTATTCCATGCTATTTATAGTTTTTATATATTTTAGACAATTCAGAAATATTGATTAATATTACAAGGCTTTATCTACTGGCATTTTTATACTATAGGTGGAAGTTAAATGGAACAGATGTTGACATTGGTATGGATTTCCGCTACAGTGTTGTTGAAGGCAGCTTGTTGATCAATAACCCCAATAAAACCCAAGATGCTGGAACGTACCAGTGCATAGCAACAAACTCGTTTGGAACAATTGTTAGCAGAGAAGCAAAGCTTCAGTTTGCTTGTAAGTAGCAATTATATTATGCTGCAAATGTTACCTTGAGTTTTTGTACCAATGTACCAATACAGCTTTAAAACAGTTTCTTTTTAAAAACCCAACAGATTTTAATATGTTATATAGGATCTTCTTTATCCTTTCATTGTATTTGGGAAATAAATTATTTGTAGGATAAATTGTAAATCTAAGTGGGAAGATATATGCTTCTGCTTTTGTGAGAATTGACATAGTCTGATTATATAATAATTTGGTTGTATATGCTTTATACACATAAATATACACACACTGAAATTTACCCATGTATACATTTATGTACACAACAAATTACACACACATATTTTAAATAGAATGTGTATAAGCAAGCAATTGAACTGCCAGTTAATTTAGTAGTCAATAAGTGAAGCACTTCAACCATAAAACTCAGAGTTGGAAAAAAAGCCCTAGGTAGTTAATTAACCCTATAACTCTCTAATTATTTCTTACTTCATAGAGTAGAAGAAATTTTAAAACAACCACAATAATAGCAAAAAGTAGAAACAAAGTGTTAACACCTTTTGTAGTTCCAGTTTAGAACATTTAAAAAAAAAAAATTCCCATTTCTTAAAACCACCATTTAATAAAAGTCAATGAATATATGAAAGAAAGTGGAATTTAGAAATAACAAGTTAAAAATAAAATCCACAGCTAAGAGCAATAAGCACACATTTGAGTATAGACACTTTTGAGGATTGATGTGCCCCTACATTTTTAGGGGCTTATGTATATGCATATGACTATATATCTCCTTGTGTGAAATCCCAACTCATATAGCAGTGCATTAATGTCAAAGGTTTCATAATTACAAAATCTGTTGGCAATAACACTGTGGAATATTCTCATTAACAAAATCCTCTCGGGGAACTCAACATCAAATACACCTAATATCCAGTGCTTAATCTATTATTGCCGTTTGGTGGCATTTTTATTAGTTGAGAAATGAATTTTCTAAGTATTATGTATATATGGGATTCCAGGATTATTTTGTTTGTGATAGTCTCCTGAGATCGTCTTCTAAATATTGTTAGGTGTACAGAATAATAGAAGGATAATATGTCTGATTGAGTGCAAAAAATCCCAAGTGTTTATATACTCTTATTTTAATCCAAGTCATATCTATATTTTTTAGATATGAAAAATTAATTTTTCTGCATTCATTTTCAGAAATAATCACAGAATCATGGACTTTCAGGGCAGAGAAAAATCTCAGTATTCAATAAATCTTTTAGTCTTTGATGTTGGGATATGATAGTGTAGGAAATTTTTAACAACAGTAACACCAAAAAAATGGAGATGGAAATGGATCAAACTTCTATTTATCTAACTTACATCTAAAAAACAAATTACCGACCCTTAAGATTATCCTTTTGTAAAAGCCTAGACATTTTTCCTACCAAAACATCAGAAAAACAGAATCTCATATTTAACAGTCATTTAAATATTAAAATAGTTTATTTAACCTGAGGAAAAGCTCTACCACTCACTTTGCAGTGGGTTGGCCTGAGGGCCACTATTTGAAATCCACGTGCTCATCCTGCTTCTTGCGTGATGTAGACATTCCCACTACTCTTAAAATCCTTGGCTGAGAATCACTCAGTTTGAAAAATTTTAGTGGCATAGAGTTCACCTATTCAGCACAAACATCCTGACCCATAGTGGACTGCTCTAGTTGTTCAAAAATACAAAAACAAATTTGACATCTTTCATAAAATTGAGACAAATGCCTAAATTTCTATCACTTTCACTCCCAATTCTTGCTGTATGATGCTAGTTAAGCTTCAAATATGTGAAAACATGATCATGTCTCTTGTCCCATAATTCTTTTTTCCTTTTAATTCTTTTTTGTGTACTTAGTTCACAACCATCTTCTTCACAACACATTCAATTATGTTAATTCATCAATTGTGGCCTTATAGAAATATACACATGTACATTTCATAGAAATTCCATACATGTGTCTTTACCTTTGTAGAGGACATTGGGAATAATAGTATCCCATGATGTGAACTTCTTTTTCAATTAATAATATTCATTTTTTAAAGCACTAGCCATATATTGTAACCTTATTTTGAACATACAGTCATGTAAAATCTGAGAATTTATTTTATGTAAGTTTCTATTAATCCAGTGCTACCCAGCCATGTTATTTTATTAACCTAAATTCAGAAGATTATATTTACCCCTAATAAATTCACCTACTGAGTAGTGACCCTTTGTTCCAGCATATTTGGAATTGTTTAAAATCTTTTTTTTTAATATGACATATTGATTGTCCTCCTAGTTTAGTGTCAGTGGAAAATTTGATAAGTGTGTCTACATCCAAATAATTGATACAACATGTTGACCAGGACAGGGCAGCATGCCATTAGAGAACTTCCACTAAGATGAGATTAAACCTTTAATATTGTTTGGACCCTCTTGTTCAACCAGCTATGTATTTAGCCAAATATACTGTAATTGAACTTTGATTTCCCCTATTGTTTTTAAAGTAGTGAGAATCTTTGCTAAACACTTTGCTAAAATCAAGATGTATTGTTTCTACAACATACACTCCTACCTGGTCTCTCTGCATCTTCTTGAGACTTTCTTTAACCATTTATCATAAAACAGCCAGAGTAATCTTTTAAAAATGTAAATTAGATCATTCCACTTTCCTGCTTTATGTCTTCTACTGCACTTAGAATAAATCTCAAATTCATTACCATGGTCTCATTTTAATTTCACAAAAATGACAAACTATTTTTTGCACCAAAGCCTCAATACTTTTGTTCCCTCTGCCTGACATGCTTTTCTCCTGATCTTTCACATAGCTGACTTCTTATGATCCTCAATTCTGAATTTCAGTATGACCTCCTAAGAGGAAGTTTCCATATCACCCTAACATAACAAGCAATTCCTGTCATTTCTCCTTCAGTCTTCTGCCTACCTGCCTTCAGCCCTCCTCTTTTACATAACAACACCCTCTGTTTACTTTATCAGGATTTAATAAAACCTGGAGCGATTTTGGTTTATGTATTTTTTCTCCTTTGTTATTTGACTCCTATAATAGAATCTAAGGTAAAAAAGAGCTGAGACTATCTCATCCATCCTCATATCTCCATAGTCTATAACAGTTTATATGTATTAATAAATGAATTCCTTTATTAAGTGCCTATGATAAAACAAAGACAATATATGTATAAGGTTAATTGGGGGTTATGTATTTTTAAACCCATATCCTTTCTATTCTAGTTATTTTCTGGAGTTCAGCTTCTAGATCATCAGTCTATAGTTTGTAGACTTTTTCCTCTATCCTTTTTAAATTAAAAAAAAAAAAGATCTGGCTTGTATTCAAAAATCATTTTCAATTGGTTAGAATAAAATACTTTTCTTCAATGAATAAAGGTGAAGCAAGACAATGACATCTTATGAATGTTACTAATTTCTTTTACTCCAAGCATTTTCATAATCATTAAGAAAACAGTGTTGCTTTTTGACCACACTTACTGCTCTATACTATGCAAGTGAGAATATTTCATTTTTAATCATATGATTTTATGGCTGAAAGGGACATTAAAGGTCTCCTGGCCTGATCTTTTTAAAAAATGAAATTGAATATTGGAGTAACTGAATTATTCATTGTTATCACACAGTTGTAACATAAGTTGCAGAGCCAAGGAAATCCCGTCTTCAGCTCCCATTCCTGTGCACCCCGGCTCTCTTCTGCTTTAGACTCACCTTCATTTATAAGAAAATGCCCCTTCACCTTTATTTAACATGTCATAACTTTCAAATCTCATTTATACACTTTGTGTGATATTATCCACATGATAGTCTTATAAGGTAGACATTATTATTTCTATTTTACAGTTCAGAAGCATTTTCATGCTGCTTTAGTATAAAGAATTTGGTAATGTTTAAGATTAGCATTTAGCATTTATAAATTGAATTAACACACATAACTAAATTTCTAGTTAAGTAAAGATGATGATTCTCAGAACCTGCTCCTCTTCCCACTTTTTTCAGTTAACATATTTAGAATAGAAATCCTTCTTTGATTAAATAGGGATAGTATAATTTAAGTCCCTCTTGATGAGATATGGACATTTTCATAAGCGTAAATTATTATAATGTAATTTGGAGCATATTTTGTTTTTCAATCCCCCTGCAGTATTAAACCACCGGTAATCACTTTCCTACTGTCACTTAGCCTGTTACCAATACCCCTTCTGCCATTTAGTCCTTCTATTTCACCTAGGGCAACAAAATTTGATTGACTAATTTACCCAGTGCCTGGCATGTAGTAACCTCACAATAATAATTGTTGAATGAATGAAAAATAAGAATTAGAAGGTCTTCCTGCCATGTGTGGGGCATAGGAATGAGATGAGCCACTGAGTTCAAGGGCTTTCTGATGGTCCTTTGGAGTGCTTTGGGGGCAGTTGCAGGCATTTCCACCTTGGGGTTGTACAAAAGACAGTTGGCACCTTAATTCCTCATAAGTGTATGTGTTGGGGTGGGAGGCCTCAGCCCACGTGGAAAAAAAAAAAAGATGCTCATGCGTGAAATGCATCAAATACGCCATCAAAGTTCACTTGCCTCCTGGAAAGTCAGCCTGGGACTATGCATAGCTTCAGTGAAGCGTTTAGGAATAGCTTTCCTTTAAACTCAAGCATGCTTTTCCAGTCCGCATCCACTCCACCCTCCCCGCTACACAGAAAGAAAAGCAAGTTGAATATTCTTTTAATTCTTCCATAGACAACTGAATCAGAAGATAAGATTATTTCTACAGCTTAAGATGGTGATGTTTCCAGAGGCCGTGTCTATGCAGAATGAAGTGCTACAGCCCCATCACACTGGCTGCCCCTTCTCAAGCCAGGCACCCCAATCTAAATTTGCTTGAGAATCATTGTGCATGGTCACTCGGCAGAGAAATTTTTCTCTGACATATAAACATGGGTATTTATTTTTAAAAATAAATTTTGACACACACCTCTACATGCACAAAAGATACAAATTCCTAATTAAAAAAAAAAAAAAGTTGGGCATGTGGGCTTGAAAAGCTGGAATACTATGTTCACTAAGTTTGAATGGAATTGAACGTTGTTCATTGCTCCATGTTATTTTATATGTCCCATAATGTCTCTAGAACTCTGGCTTCTCATGAGCACTGTGGCTATCACCATACTTCCCTCTCAGGGTTGTTATGAAAATTACATTATAAAGCATATGCAAAATCCCAGAATAGTTCTCAGTGTAAGAAAGTTATGCATGGCCAGGCACGGTGGCTCACGCCTGTAATCCTAGCACTCTGGGATGC
>NW_012151952.1:4598779-4602446 GCF_000956105.1 Propithecus coquereli | reverse complement strand
TTCCAGCTCTATCCAGGAGTATGCAAGAGGTTTTAAAAACTTTTTAATTGACACATAATAATTGCACATATTTATAGGTTACAGTGTGATATTTCAGTATCTATGTACATTGTGTAATGTTCAAATCAGGGTAATTCGCATATCCATTCCTCAAACAATTATCATTTCTTCGTACCAGGAACATTCAAAATCCCCTACAACTATTTGAAAATATAGAGTAAATTGTGGTTAACTATAGTCACCCTACAGTGCTATAGAACGCTAGAGCTTACTCCTCCCATCTAGCTGTAATTTTGTATTTGTTAAGCAGCCTCTCCCTATTGCCCTCCCCCTACCTTTCCCAGCCTCTAGTTACCACTGTTCTACTCTCTACTTCTGAGAGATCTGCTTATTTACCTTCCGCATGTGAGGGAGAACACTCGGCTAGTTCCCTGTCTGGGCCTGGCTTATTTCACTTAACATAACGTCCTTCAGGCTTATCCATGCTGCCACAAATGAGAGGATTTCGTTCTTTTTTATGACTGAATAGTATTCCACTGTGTAACTATACTACATTTTCTTTATCCATTCATCTGCTGATAGACTCTTAGATTGATTTCATATCTGGGCTATTGTGAATAGTGCTGCAGTAAACATGGGGGTCAGGTATCCCTTAGACATCCTGATTTCCTTTCCTTTCAATATATACCCAGAAGTGGGATTGCTGCATTGTATGAATAACTACCATTTTTTAAAAAGCTTAGATACAGTTGGTAAGAGCACAAGCCCCAGAGTCTGATACCTCGTATTCAAATTCGGCTCCTCCTGTAACTTTGTGACCTTGAACAAGGCACTTCTTTCTGCTTCAATTTCTTTACCCATAAACACCTAAAAATGAGATTAATAACTATACCTCCTTTGTTGTGAAGATCAAATAAGTTGTGATAAGTTAATAACTGTAAAACTCCTAAACCATTGTTTAGCACACAGTAAGGGCTTAATAAATGTTACTTATTATAATTTTTATTACTCTTTGTTGGATACTATGCTCAGCATTTTGGAAGCGTTATTCCACTTAGATCTCAACACTCCCAAGGAAATATAGATATTATTTTTACTTCGTAGGTGAAGAACGTGAGGATTAGTGAAGTGAAATAACTTTTACCAGGGATACAGCCATGGGAGCAGGGGATTAGGTCGCCTAACTCTGAGCAGATGCCCCCTACATGGCATTTGAAACACACGGTTCCCCCTATGCCACTTAAAACTACACTTCCCTAATGGAATTTGTGTTCAAACATAGGTTTGGGTGGTTGGTGAAATGTTTCCTTTGTAGACAAACTTGGATTTTTCATTGTGCTTACAACCTTTGATATAGTAAATACATCATCATAATTTTTTTGTTTTTAATTTTTTAATTATAGGCATTCTCGATGCCATCATACTGTTGATTTATTGTTAACATCTAAAAGCATACTATTGTACACCACGATTATGCATACATTTGTGACTCTAATTTTAATATAATTGGTTTCAGGTTCCATAATGAGAATAATTAATAACAATATTTCTGCTCTAAAAGTTAAGATGCAAATTTCCAATTTATTGCAAGTAGGCTGTAAAACATTTTGAATATTGATATTTTATGGTAAATAACAGTGGTTGGTAAACTGTTTATCCCCAAGCAGTAAATGACATATTTTTGTACGTTTGTTACTCCCCTAGCATTCCTCCCCCACATGTGAAAAACATGCACTTTAAATGTAGATTATTATGAAGAGCATCCAAGAGAATAATCTAATAACTCCAGATTTTAGCCTGTCAGACTGATTGCTCTGTAAACATTGTTTGGGGCCGTCTTCCTGGAAGTTCAGCTGTTTTATACCTGTCCAGATCTGCAAAACAACAGACTTAAGCTATTTATCGTTTCAGGTTGTGAATAACTATAATTCATACGTAAGTACCTCCAAATTTCTTATGGTAATATTAAATCATTTAATGAGCTCCAGTTACCTGCCTGCTGTAGGACACTGGCTTCATCTTGTCCTTGGGAAAAGTGGTGTCCCTCTGGAAGAAACAATGGGTGACATCTATGCTTATCTCTGTTGATACTTAAGGTGGGACAAGACATTGGACTGATACACCATGCATACCCTGCATAGCTCCCTCCTGAGCTTGTGTTAAGGGTGGGAGCTAGAAGAGGGAAAGTTAAAAAAAAAGAAAAAGAAAAACAAAGACAAAGAAAAATGGAGATGATAAGTGAAGGGAGACCTTACCTATAAAAGCCACTCCATTTTGGCCTTCCTCTGACCTCAAGCAATGTTATCTATGAGAGCAAAGTAATTCGATAAACCAATCCATTCTGAGGTTAATATCAGTTAGCTTTATCAGTTAAATGGCAGCCAACAGTTTTTATGGTGAAAATGTCAAATGAAAGAACAGCAACCGATTAGACAGACTCATTTTGAAAAAGATCTTTCTTATGACTACTACAGTAAGCCTGTGTGAATTCTTAACTGGGGGTGGTGGTGGTGGTGGTGGTGGTGATAGAAGAATGTATTAAACTGAGAATGTTGTACGGTATTCATGTCAGGGATTTGGGCAATGTGGTTTTTGAGCCTGATCATTGCTTCTCTTCACTGTAATTTTCGAATATTCATTACTGATACTGATTTTCAAATGTTCAATATTCAATAACCACCGTAACCTTTATAGCCAAAGAGTGATATGTGCAATCAGGACAATAGCCAGGAGTTTGATAGATGGCTGAATCCCTGACCAACTTGACTAGTTTTTAATTAGGAAGGCTATTTAAATAGAGTTTTGTTTCTGAGCAATAAAATGTTAATAGATGACTGATTGGATAAATAATTTATGAATATTTAGATCAGTTAAAACTTAGTCAACTTTAAGAACATTCGAACAGCACAATTGAAAACATCAGTAGAGGACTATGATCTTCAATAAAAGAGTAATTTTTTTTTTCATTTGAACAGGATTCAAACCAAAACTTTGTGATTTTTTAAAATAATGCTTTTAGTAGGTAGTTTCTGCCACTGAGTGTAGTGGTGTACTAGAAAGATACCAATGTGACCATTGGTGTCTGTTGAAAATTTCATAATGTAAACCTTAAAAGCTGTTAAAGGGCAGATGCTAGTGAGGTGTAGCTATTAGTTGATTAGATATATCTCCCTTCAGTCATCCTGCAGTTTGAGCTTTGTATGACCGACAAAAAGTAGTTTGTGATTTAAGACAATCAATGAAGCATAGAGATTTTTAAAAATTCAAGAGTATCCTAACAAATTGGCAAACAAGACCTGATGGAGGTCCAAACAGGATTGACCAGACAGGTCTTTGACAAAACACTGAGGTTAAAGAAGAGCAATTAATACTTTGTTCTTGCAATTAAAATCAGCCACCTGGCTGGGCATGGTGGCTCAGGCCTGTAATCCTAGCACTCTGGGAGGCCGAGGCGGGAGGATCGTTTGAGCTCAGTAGTTCGAGACCAGCCTGAGCAAGAGCGAGACTCCATCTCTACTAAACAAATAGAAAGAAATTAGCTGGACAACTAAAAATATATGTAGAAAAAATTAGCCGGGCATGGTGGCACATACCTTAGTCCCAGCTACTCAGGAGGCTGAGGCAGTAGGATTGCTTGAGCCCAGGAGTTTGAGGTTGCTGTGAGCTA
>NW_012151952.1:4596323-4597752 GCF_000956105.1 Propithecus coquereli | reverse complement strand
ATTTCAGACGGCTACCCTCCAGATCTGTGAGAGAATGAATTTTTAAGTCACCCAATTCGTACTCACTTGTTTGCCTTGGCCTGAGGAAACGAAAAGACCAACCTATGCATAGTTCTTCTCCTTTCCTTTCCTGACCACTTGCTTTGATCAAGAAAAAATAAAGCCACCTAGGGAATAAGCTCGAAATCAGGTGCTTTAGTAACTTAGCTGTATTAGGATGAAAAGGATTAAAGAGATGGCCTCCATAAAAATGTGGGATTATCTGTGCAAGTTTTATGTCATACTATTCATTTTCCCCTGGAGAGCATAACAGGGTTTTGAACTTTGTTTAGGATGATTTGACCAAATAATGAAAATGGCAGCTGCAAAAAATTCAAAGAGTAACCTTTCCGTTTCTGCCTCTCACTTGGAACAGACCTCTGCAGGCCTTCTCTGAAACAGGCAGGATTGGCCTTTTGTCCATAGGGCAATGATTTGAAGTGATTCAGAGTAGTTTGTTGGCCCTGAGTCCCTCTCTCTGGGCTGCTTCCTTTTTCTAGGTCATTTTCCCTGGGTTCGACCCCTTTGTCTGGCACTCTAAAGCCCTAGAAACTGGCTATTATCACATTTAGAGTGTCTGACCTACCCGTGGCTATAACTATTCCACTGTGGTCTCTCAAGCATTGTTATCATTCATGTTATGACATTTCTAGCCCCAGAAAGCTCCTGTGCTGGGAAGGGCCTGCTTCTATTCTCTTCCCAATCAGCACCTTTCCCTGAGTTGGCTCTAATATGAACAAGCCATTTACCTTCTAGCTGACGTCTATTTTATGTACCATGCTAGCTAGTTTTTACTTCCCAGGTGTAATATACAATCCTTTTAGAGAACAAAGCATGCTTTAGGGTTCAGGGGTTAAATTTCAAATTCAAGGGCATCATGAAAAGAAGTGTATGTGTGTTTCCAAAGAACTAAATTATTCTGTTAGATATTTCGCCAGAGATTAAATTCTGTACTAGCCACTAAACTCTCAGTGAATGGCACTCTTGGTCAGTAATTTATCCTTGAACTATGTATTTAAGGTACACACTTATTATGACCAGAGTGTTAATTTGCTCCCAAATACTTGCATTGTTGTATATCATTAGCATTTCAGATTTGTTCATTTTTCATAGCATCTACTTTTTTCCCCCCAAATTGAATGCAGTCTTGTGTGGTAAGCAATCTGTTAGCTCTACCCTTATTAATAACATTTAGATTAATAATGTCCTAAAGACCCTTCTTTAAATAGTGTTTATGTTGAAGTGGAAGAGTCAACAAATGAATTTTATTATTTTTAAGCTCAGTGACTACTTTCTCCTACTTTGTTCAAATGTTGTCACCAGGAGGGCGGTGGTTTATGAATAGGTGCTATGTAAATATTTATAGAATAAATGAAGCTCAAAGAATAAA
>NW_012151952.1:4594770-4595639 GCF_000956105.1 Propithecus coquereli | reverse complement strand
AAGAAGGAGGAAGGAGAAAAAGAGGAAGATGTATGTTCAATATAATGTTTCTCATTTACCCAGAAAAAAATTCATCAAAGAAATATTGCCTATTGCTTTCAATACCATACTTTCTTTTTGGTAGCAGCTTTATTAAGATCCCATACCTTATATTTCATCAATTTAAGGTGTACAATTTAATGATTTTTAGTTTATTCACAAAGTTGTGCCACCGCCACCATTATCTACGTTCAGAACATTTTCATCATGCTAGGAAAGAAAAAAAACCTGTACCCATTAACAGTCACTCTCTGTTCCTCCCTGCCCCTGACAACCACTCATCCACTTTCTGTCTCTATGGATTTTCCTATTCTGGGCATTTCATATAAATGAAATCATAATATGTGTGGACTTCTGTGACTTGTTTCGTTCAGTTAGCATAATGTTATCAAGGTTCATCCATGTTGTAATATGTATCAGTACTTCATTTTTTTTTATGGCTAAATAATATGTGATTGTATAGAGATCACCTCGTTTTATTTATACATTCATCAGCTGATGTACATTTGGCTTGTTTCCACTTTTTAGCTATTATGAATAATGCTGCTATGAATGTTCATATACAGGGTTTATGTGAACATACATGTTCATTTCTCTTGGTTATATTCACACGAGTAAACTGCTAGGTCAAATGGTTACTGTATGTTTAACATTTTGAACAACTGCAAAATTATTTTCCAAATTTTCTGCATCATTTTACAATCCCACCAACAGTAGTGTATGAGAGTTCTGAATTTTCCATGTACTCACTAACCCTTTTTATTGTCTCTCTTTTTTTCTTTAGCCCAACCTACTGAATATACAATAGTATCTCATTGTGGGTTTGTTTT
>NW_012151952.1:4580073-4592890 GCF_000956105.1 Propithecus coquereli | reverse complement strand
CTCTCTCAATAGTCTGTATACACTTCCAGAATTGGACTAGGTCCATGTTTTTATATTTTACTTGGTACTAGACATTGGTTCCTTACACCTAGTAGATGTTCAAAGGTCAAACACAATTGGCAATTGCTTTGTCTAGGACATTAAGTTTCATTTTACTCTAGCCAAACATTTATCCTACATAAAATTCAAGATCAGTAATTACAACCTGAGATTTCTAATAAGAAATTGTTACTAATTAATTGTCTATCCTGTCAAGAGCTTGTTAATTCTCCTATATATTTTAATAATCAAATACCCTTGGAAAATACTACCACATCATTCAGGTAAATGTGTTGTAAAAACTTGAGTTCTCAATACTCAGTGTGGAGATTTTCTTTGTTTGCTTTTCCTGTTTCCCATAAATATTTAATGAGTACCAGCTAGATAGTAAGCACTGTGTTGGATGCGGAAAATACATCAATGAACTAGACAAATAAGAAGTTTACATCCAGCAGGGAAGACAGACATTGAACGAGTAACCGCAGGTGTGATAAATGTTAGGAAGGTTGAAGCCCTTGATTTCTAAGGAACAAAGGGCAGAATAAGCGGCAACAGAGAGGGAATGGAGAGATGGCCTGAAAGTACAGCTTGTGTATAAAGTAGTATAGACGGATGTTCAAGGAGAGGTATAACGTGGGAGTGTGCAGAGAAAAGAGCAAGGCATTTCAAGAGAGGAGTAAACATATAGACGGGATGTGGCATTTATCCATTCAGACATTTTTCTACCTACTTTGTGCTGGGCAGGCCAAGTAAACCAGAACCAGTCCCACGTCTCACATAGTTCATGTTCTCATGAGGGAGAAAAATATTCATCAAGTCATCACACAAGAAATATGTAATCATCCATTGAGATAAATGCTGAGAAAATGTGTGTGGTTCTATTTGTGACAAAGGAAACGGACACAGAGGGAGGGTATTAAAGAAAACTTCCCTGAGGAAATGACTGTAATTGAGATCTGAAGGATAAATAAGGATTCGAGAGGAAGCATTTTCTAAACAGGGAAAACACAGCATGTGTAAAGGCACTGTGGTGGCATAGAGCATGGTACATTCAAGGGATTCAGAGAAGACCTGTCTGTGTGGCTGGAGGGCACAGAGCAAATCTGAATGCAGCAGAGTAAAACACGGTGGCAGGGGGCCAGCGTGGTGGCTCATGCCTATAATCCCAGCACTTTGTGGGGCTGAGGCAGAAGGATCACTTAAGGCCAGGAATTCGAGACCAGCCTGGGTAAGCCTGTATCTACAGAAAATAATGATAAAAATAATAATAATAAATAATAATAATAATCAGCTTGATGTAGTGGCACATGTCTGTAGTCCTAGCAACTCAGGAGGCTGAGGCTGGAGGATCCCTTGAGCCCAGGAGTTTTAGTTTACAGTGACCTATCATTGGGCCACTGCACTCTAGCCTGAGCAACAGAGATTCTCTCTCTAAAACAGCAACGACAACAGAGATGGTGGGAGGGAGGGAGAAAAGAGAAGAGTATTTGTACTTGCCCTGCATTTTATCTCAAGAATTCCTTCTGTCACTATACTCTTCAGCATGTCTACTTTACTGACTGAAGATTAGAAAGATTCTCACGTACTCCCATAAAACATGCTCAGTGTTTTGGAATCTACATGGTGTTCAGTACAGTAGCTTTCTGCAAGTCTAATCATCAGTTCACACATCCCTACCAACCACCTGTAACAACAGGAGCTTACACTTCTCACTTGCTTTACACTTGGCTTTATACATACCAGCCATTAAAGTAGGAATTCTCTCTTTTAATCCTTACCTCAACACGAGATACTTGTACTCTCTTGGTATTTTCATTTTACAAGGGAAGGAAGTGAGGCATGAAAAAAATTAAATGACTTACCAAACGTCACACAGCTGGAAGCTGAAGGACCAGGGTCTGATTCTATGCTATTTGACTTCAACACTTGCATTATTAATCACGACACTATCCTGGCTCTCTGTTATTTACACTACAGTGAAAATTCATCTCCATCAGAGGGAACAGAGCCCAAAACTGAATTTGGAATTTAATGCTAATAAAATAGCCAGACTCAATTTTAAAATGCTGTATTGTTAATGAGACTCCACTTGCGTTCAGGGGTGAAAGGGTAAAGCCCTTTCGTTCTTTTGCCAGTAAATGGCAGTGCTGAGTACGGTACAAAGAGAGGATTTCGACATCACGGCTCCTGTTTGTCATCACTAAGTTTCTGCACAGAGATGAGACGTTGAGATTAAAGATGCTGACGAAGTTAGGAAAAGCCCACTTACCCAACAGCGCTAGAGAATGGAGCTCATGTGATTGCTGCCCGTGCTCTCTCTCTCCAGGTTAAGGAAACATCTCTCCTGGCTCCCCTAGAGTACATCTCTCCCACGGTTATTGTAAGAATTAGAAAACATATGTAAAGTATCTGGGGTAGAGTAGAACAGGGAAACTGTTTTCCTAGTGTGAGATGACTAATCAAATACTGCTCTAATAGCCTCATTTGTGTTTTTAATTTTGTTTAATAAATTTAAATTATTAACCATCAATTAAATATCGTTAGCTGTAATTAGATATTGTTATATGACACAGAGGTTTCATACATGTGAATAGCTGCCTGTAAGTTTCTCTGCCTTTCTGTCTTTGTCTCTGGTTATCAAACAGTTGCCCTCAGAGAGCATCTCACAGGTTGACAAAGCAAGTGCCACCTGGAGAAACCTAATTTTGGATTTAAAGTCCAAAGTTACAATAGGGCTTACTTTTGGTTTTGCATTCAAAGTTGAAATATTGCCTGCCTCTGCCACACCGGCTAACGCAGGCTTCCCCAATGACCGCCTCTCTCAATGTCCTGTAGATTCCCTTCACATCTCCCCTGATTACAATCTACAATTTTGTCTGTCAGTCTACCTACGGCTGGTCAACCTCACTAGAAACTCCGCCAGTGCCTCACCGTGTTAAACACGTTTTTTGTTAGATAAGCAGACTAGTAAGTCACTCTGTGTAGAAGCCAGGGTCACAAACAGAAGCTAGGAGGAAAGGCAACCTTGAAAGTTTTCACACTTTAGAGCTAAACATGCAAAATAAATTCAGAGTCAGAAATGAACGTGCTTTCCTTTTGGAAGAGATATTGATCCAGGGGAGGAGCGGGGAGGCAGATCTTCCAAAGATGTTATTTCCTTTGTTACCAAGTGATTGGCACGTGGGTGATGTTTTGGTCAGAGATACGCAGCAGACACGCTGGGGTGGCAGTGCCCCTCTGCTCTTATCGAGATGCTATCTTGTGACTGATTTTTGAAATAGACCCATTGTTTGGCTCAGCTGATCAGGACCTAGTTAGTGTATTCTGAAAAAGGAAATTTATGAACGTGCTCTTTATTGCCTTTAAGGAGTGAGCGATTTTTTTAAAAAATTTTTCATTTGGTTGTCGCACTGACAGACAATAGAGATAACAATGAGTCCGTGGAAAACCTCAAGGTGGAAAATACATGACCCTTTGGAGACATGTTCTACTTGAGAGTAGCAAACTGGGCATCCCAGACAGTGGATACTGATCCCCTTTCTGTCTCTGATTTGCTCCATGATCTGCATTTTACAAGGATGAAAGCAAAGTCTTGAATGTGAGTTCATTCGTGGTAACAATTGTGGCTTACCTCTCCTGGAAACCCAGCACCTAGTACAGTGCTCCGCAGGCAGCAGGAGATCAATACAAACTTCTTACATTAAATGGGTTGCCTTCTCAGTGTTTTCATATCTTGTACTTTAAGTGGTTAGAAGGAAGAAGAATTTAAATATCATCACATAGCAGTGGGTGTGTGAGGTCATTTGCTGTTTGTCAATCAAATAATGAAGGTAGAAAACATTTGCATGTAAATGTTACATCGAGTTGAGGTTTTACAATTGTTAAAATGTAGGTAAAATGGTCAGAGAGTGGCACTTAGAGATGAACGAATGTATTACATCTGTGGAATCTTCATATTTATTACTTTGAGTGTCATTGCCATTTCCTGCTAGGAAATCAAACATCACAAATGTATCCTTCCTTTGACCAGGTGGCCTCGATGCCTCTAAAATGAATGGTGAATCTGGGAATATAAATTATAATCACGTCATAAGCCTCTTCCTCTTAACCTTGGTAATGATTGTAAAATACTGCATTTTAAGCTTGTTTTGAAGGTTAAGCAGGAAATCTTGTCCCGGATAATTAATATTTCAACAAAAATCAATGTGCCTACAGTTAGCAGGTAGGTAATCTGACTAATTGGCTCAATATTAAATTTGTTAACTACAAATTGTCTTTTAGCTGAAATTGTGTTTGTAGAAAAATGGAAATCGGTGAGATATTTACTGCATTTGTAGCATCGTCTTATTCAGCCAGCTGCAGAGAGCCCGTGATATAAATATGGAGGACCACAGGCGCTCATCCTCCGATGGCACCGAAAACAAATCCTGGTGATTTTCTGTAACTGCTTTGTAAAGCTCAGGAAATCGTCCCCCTGCTCACAGAATGTATGTTAGTACTTTGCATCCACTCCTCGCTTTCTCGTTGATAATCTAAGCCACCACTGTTGTGGCTTGAAAAAATAACTAACTGTTAACTTGCCTATACTGTTTTACTATTTAGAAAGTGCTTTCAAATTTGTTATATCTTTTGGTCTTTCTTTACAAAGCCCCATGAGGTATGATTTTTCATTAGCACCATCTCCATTTTACAGATGTAGAATGTGCAGCTCAGAAATAGGAAGGATCTTCCTCAAGTCCATGATGCTATTAAGAACTAAGAATCAAAACTCAGACTTCTGACCTCAAGTCCTGATGTCTATTCCATACACCACATTTGTATTTTCATTTGAAATGGGCTGTGTCATGAAGCCAAAGAAACAGATCGTTACTAGTGGGATATCTGATGTGTGTCATTATTTTGTGAAGATATTTTGGGGGCACACCTTCAAATGCTGGTTCCCAAAACTTGTCTATGATTAAATTTCCACCCTTCCGTAGAAACATGTACTACTTTAAAAAAAAAAAAAAAAGGCGAGTTTAGTTCATTGGAAGGACAGTTTTTCTCCTGACATTATGCTCTTCCTATAATTCTTAGTGTCAAAAAGTTCACTATTTTATGAATTGATGATAGTAGAAGAAAGTGGTTGTAATGGTGTTAGGTTTTAGTGTCAATACTTGGAAATACATATGTTGGGTTCATACACATTGCGTTTTTTCCCTTAAAATTCTATTGCTCCATTAAATGTCAAAGTCTACAAACCAGCATTTTAATAAACAATACACAGCTGATAGAATGGCTGGCAGGTAAAATGCTTCTTACCTGCAGCATAGGCCTTTGGAAATAAATAATCAGGAGAGTCAAGGGTGTACAAAGAGTAGATTAAACAGGGCAGCAAGACAAGCAAACTTTCTTCCAGAATCAATGCCAGCCTCTTATAGCATTCCCTGGAGGCCATCTCGTGGGCCCCAGCACCTGTGCCAGGTGTCATGGGTAGGTTAATTATATCCTGTTACTGAAGGACAAAGAGTGGCTCCTCTTCCATCTCCTTCGATTTAGCTTTGGAGGCAAATGTTGGAGCTTTACAACTATTTAGGATATGGCAGTATTGCCTTTTGCACACATATATCCCCCCACCCTTGAACCAGACCAGCCAGCTCCCTTCATCCCAAGAGAGAAAGTGTGTTGTTATAGAATTCCTCATCAGTCTGGCTCTACCAAAGAAAAGGGATCTTAAAAGCTGCAGACTTTTTGCAGAACAGCATCTCTTTTTCTCCAACTCTTTTTTGCATGGCTACTACACATGCACCACTGCCCTGACCCATAGGGATTAGGGAAAATAAACAAACAGAAACTGTCCCAGGGTTGAGATAATCAGTGGACTGGGCTCAGCAAAGGAATGTAAATCCAAGTGTCATGTAGCTAAGAACTGCCATTTGAAAAGCTGATGCAGTGGGAATAGCAAGAGTGTAAAAGCAATGCTTTGTGGTTGGTGAAATGTTCAGAACAAGACTCTTACCATTTGAGGTACAGCTCAAGGACTCTACTACCAAGCATGGCAGATAACTCTCAGAAACATGGACAGTGTATACCCAGCTGATACTAACAATGTATTTTCTTATGTGTTGGTTTGATTTTCTATTAAAAATTCAGAGTGGAAAGCAAATGTGCTTGAAAAATACTGTTTCTCCTTTACCGATACTCCTTCCTCCTTTACCGATAGCGTCTAGAAGCCCTGAGTGGTCTGGAATGGAAATAGCAAGGCGGAGCCTCGCACGTCTCCACAGAGATTTGTTTCCAAAGTCAGCCCATACAGCAAAATGCCTATAGTTAAAGTTATCCTCAAAATTCCCTTAAGTAGTGAGTATGCATGCCCACATTGGAGACAGGCATTCCACTTTTCCCCCCAGGACTGGAACATGCATGTAATTGTTTCTTTAGTTGAGCATCAGGTGAAGAAGTTAGCATGAGTTCAGAGCCACATCGTTTGAAAAATAGGTATCTTTAAATAGTAGACAATGTGGTGAGATGCTCTCTCTGCGTGAAGCTGGTGAAAATCAAAACTAAGACAAAATAGATTTGGGTCCCCCATCTCCAACGCAGTGTGGGAAATTGACCCAGCAAACTCATAGTGTGCAGAATTGCCCACACTGTTCACGTGGCTGCCCCTTCTCTCTCACACCTGCCACCCCACTGTGTGGCCTCTGGCAAGTCGTTTTCCTCTGAGTCTCGATTTCATTCTCTGTATAATGTACATATGATGTCAATATCAACGGCCGTCTTAAGGGTCAACTGAAACTAAGTAGGTCAACATTTTCTTCCAACTGTAAAAGTAAGACATGCCTTGTTGAAAAAAAAGGTAATAGAAAAAGAGCTACAGAAAAAATGTCTAAAAGAAGTAAAAATGAATAAAAGGGATCTTTCACTCTAGTGGAAGAGAAAGATATAAAATATTAATTCCAGAATATTATATGGTAAATGAAAAGACAGCACCTTGCCCAGTCTGTAAGGACAGCATGGAGGAGCAATGTATGACTCACCCTAGGGTACACAATAGGCTCCCCAAGAGCGACGATGACTGAGCCGCACCTTGACAGATGGTTGATAGTTAGAGGCCAAGAGAGCTGGCAGGGTGTTTCTGCAATAAGAACAGTAAAGCCTGAATCTTCATGGATATGCAGGGGACCTGGAAACACTCCATATATCAAGGTGGTCAAACATGAAATGGGGGGCGGGAGGCTATGAGCCTAGAGAGAGAGGTGAGGGTCAGGTCATGTGGGCCTTGTTTGACATGCCAATGAGCTTTAGTTAATCTTTTGGTGGCTGATGATTTTTGAGCAGCCGAGTGATAGAAACAGGTTTGCATTTTAGAAATTGATTACTGTGGCTTCATTTTGGCGTGTGCATTTAAGGCACTGGGATACGAGAGTCTAGAAAAACAGTTAAGAAGAATTTCCAATATTCCAGGCAGGAAATGGTACGAGTCTGTCCTAAGACAAAGGCAGTGAAATTAGAGGAGGCATATGAAATATTTCTGTGATGAAATTATCAGGGCTTGATGGATGGTTTGGTGCGGGTGGGGAGAGAGATTGAGAGTAATGAGTATAGAATTAAAAAAAAGAGATTATAAAATTACTCCCAGGTCTATGTCTTGGATAGTGGAGTATCATTGACTGACTTTAGAAGCGCTTAGGGTTAGAGATAGAGAAGTGTCAAATTTACTTTAAGACATACTCAGTTTTGTGATTTATCATCCAAATCTGGATACTTATGAGTGTGAAGGGGGCCTTGTATTAATAAATTTGCCAGGACAATAAATGTAAACCCTAACTATCTCAGGAAAACTAGAGTGTAAAGTTACCTTCTCTATGGGACATTCAAGTAAATATGTCTATGCTGATCAGACTGTTAAATTAGAATTTATTAGAATAGTACACTCAACAGGATTGAAGATTTATGATAAACAGATATGAGCATGAAAGTTAGAATTAAAATTATGAGGATAAATCAGATCATCCAAAAGAGAGAGAAGAGCAGCAGGCCAAGGGCACCACAATGAACAGTATTGTTTAAAGATCAGGAGAAGCTGAAAGAACTCTCAAAGGAGACTAAGAAGGTGGAGGCACACAGGGTAGGAATTAGGACAGGACATAGAACAGACATTTTCAGGGAGCATTTGAAAATGTCCAGTACAACAAAAAAATGGAGAAGGATTGAAAAATGCCCACTGGATATGGCTACACGGAGCTGACTTTTGCCAGAGTGATTGCCTGGGGGAGCTGAGGCCAGCATCCAGATGCGGTGGGTTGCAGCGTGAATGGTAAGTAAAGAAGCAGAGAAGCCAGGGCTGTCCTTTTATGTTCAATGATAGTATTAATAACTTACTTAAGTTTTGTTTTGCATTTTTCTCTGTTCAGCAGTAGATAGGGAAGGGAATCCAACATTCTTAGTGGGTACACGCCATGACCCATTGAGTCCAGAATTGTTTGAGAACACAGGGCAACTGGAGGGAGACCTCAGAAAGGTAATGCACGTACGATCCTGGATGATGATGAGACTGGGAGTCGGTTGTGTTCCTGCTCCTAAATTACTGCACTAAGGCAACACCACTGATATCTTTGTCTATGGATAGAAAGGGTGTCAACTTTTCTAAATAGCCAGCTGGGGCTATTTAGGGCTATTTATTAAGGGCCTAAAGGGTTACCAAAACTATGGTATTGGGTAAGAATGAAGCTTTCCTCTCAACTTAGTAGACTGTTGCCCAAGACGAGTGTTAGTCCAGAAAAGATATGTCAGGTGCACCCCCCAATCTCCATTTCATCTACCACACTTGTTGCTCTCTGATCAACCTGCCTTTCCCACAATTGTTCCCTCTCTCTTCCATGTCACTGTTATGTTATGGTATCTCCTCTATCTCCTCTACCTTCAAAGTAACCAATCACTCGTTCTTTCCTTGTGCACCTCAAAGTGAAGGAGGGACCCATTTGTCTACAAATAATTGACTAAAAAATAATGGTTACCCTTCCCTCCATTAGCTCTTACGAACATTGAGAAAACAACTGCTAGTTTACATATTTTGAGTTTGGGAACGTCTTCAAGAAGGGCTGAACTTTGACCTTGTGTACTAGACCTGTGGGGGTGGGACAGCTAAATAGAGTAAGACTCCTTAGACTAGTGAGTGCATCTCTTTGTTTTCATTTGGCAAGACTGCAGTTAGAGTCCTTGTGGAACCAGTCTGTGACCATATCCCATGCCACAGCATCATTTGGCTTCAAGATGTTTATTTAATACTGTTTTCTTATTTTTCTTAACCATCTAGAACATGAAACAGATGCACTTGGGGCAATTTACAAAATAGCCTATTGTACTTGCAAGAGTCCGAGGATTCTTAGGTCAATTCCCCTCCATCATGAACTGAACAGTCCTCTTCTTTGGAGGCCTGGACAGCTATTTCAGCTTTGGGAAAGACTGGTCATGCTCGTAATGTTCACCCAGCATCGTGCTGGTGCTCTTTATTCATCATATGCTCTGTGGGACAGTAATGACTTTCCAGCAGGCACAAGTGATGGTTTGCTTTTGCATCTTAAAAGCATTAATCTTGTGTGATGTGATGCATATGGTTTGTACAGTGGCTGTAACAATTAAACGTTCACATGGACTCCTTTAGGGCATTGCATTGGCTTATTTCAGCATTCAAATAACTGCTAAGTGTTTTTATTTCTAGCCAGTTCGTTCTTATGAATATGTTTTCAAGCCTCATTTCTTTTGCTCCTGTCGTACACCCACCCTCACTCTCTTCCCCATACAAAATTCTTCTCAGAAGAGAAGAGTTCCTATGGAAACACACCATCTCTGACCACCCCCTAGAAAGTCATTTCTTACTGTTTCATCTCTATAACATTTAAAAAGTTCCAAAAAAACAAATAACAAGCCCCGGGAATAACCAATTTTTTGCCTAATTGATAAAACAATGCCCGGCCCCTTCAACGGGAAAATGAGCTCCATGAGGGCAGGAACTTTCTCTTTCATATGCATAGCGATAATACAAACACCCAGCATTGGAACTGACCCACACAGGCAGTTAACATATATTTGTTGACTGAAGTATTGCTCCTCAGGTAGAATTGACCCCCTCCCTCTGTTGTGCTTTGCGTTTCAGATATATTTATATCATAGAGCATTTATTGCATGAATGTGTGTGACATACCCTCTCCCCTTAGTAGACTTGGCAGACTGTGAACTTCTTGACAGAAAGGATTGTGTCTTCCTCATCTTTGATTCCCTATCACCCAGCATAAAGCCTGTTATTGAGTCAGTGCTCAATAAATATTTGCTGATTTACCTATAGGTTTCTCTACATTAAATGTAAGTGCATTAACTCTTATTTAATAAGTTTTTGCTGAGCCCATAGGTTGCAAAGTCCTCAGTTATGA
This sequence comes from Propithecus coquereli, assembly GCF_000956105.1. Classification (NCBI taxonomy): domain Eukaryota; kingdom Metazoa; phylum Chordata; class Mammalia; order Primates; family Indriidae; genus Propithecus; species Propithecus coquereli. Next base: position 4,582,439 of record NW_012151952.1, on the reverse strand, counting down.
ATGTGTGCTAACTGGAAATAGACACAGCCCCTCCATTTGAGCTTTGAGGTACATGATGTAGAGATTTTGTGTGTGTGTGAGAGGGTGGGCATATATATATATAATATATTGAAAATCTCTAATTTCTACGCCAATAGAGACATCATAAATCTTTGAATTTAAGGACGTTATGTTTTCAGGAAAATTGAGTGTTTTATATGATATTTAAACAGAAATTGAGTGTCCCTCATGATTAGTACTTCTGACATGAGAGAAAACACAAGACTACTTCGTACACACTCTCTATCTCAGGTTGGCATGCTTTTAGGCCTTAAATTTAGTAAAGAAAGATTAAAGATACTGAAGATTATGATTAGGGCTGTAAACATCTCCAACTGATATTTCTAAGTGTGTGTTTGGAGCTCTATCAGGGAGTATATCTGCTCTCATGCTTTTCACAGGTTTGCTTTAGGTAATGTGCCTGTCATCAATTACCCATCCAACACAAGGCGGCTGCCCTGACCCTCTGGCAGCAGCAAAGTATAGGAAAGACCAGCTGGGCATCAGATTCCCCCATTACTGTAAACTGAGTCACCTAACACATAGCCAGGAGAGTAGGCTCTGCTGTCCTGCAATGTAGGATTTCTGCTGCATAGCATGCCAACAGGAAAGATGGAAGTCATGAACTCTTGGTTTATTTCGGAGATATCTCACCCAAGACATCCTCAAGCAGGCCATTCTGTGTTCTCTTACCCACAACATAAATTCTTTCCAATATGACCAACATATTTCCAAACATGCCAAGCCATGAAATTTAATCTTTTACTCTATGAAAGTTCTTAAAAGATATATTTCTCATTCAATGACTTAACCTATTACTATGTTTGTGTATTTTAATGCAGTAATTTTGTTTCCTGATACCTGTCCTCTAGTTTTAAGAAATAACTACAGAAATATTTGATGTCATCTATATCGCATGTATGTACAAGAGAAAACCATGATATAATTGTTTTAATGATTTTAAAGTTGATATATAGAATAGTATTCTTCTAGGCGAAACAAATTAAATTATTTTCTCAAAATGTGAGCCCACAATATGATCTTTGCAAAGCAAGCACGCACCTGAAAATTGCCTAAGCTCTGAGACTCAAGACCACTCAAATTTCACTACTGTTTTCCTCTGTTAAGAATGTCTAGAATTCTTTAAAATCCCTATTGCTCTCACTCAAATCTATTGTAAAAATTTTAATTTACTCTATCCATGACTACATTCAATAAGTGCTGTTTCAGACAGGAAATGGAACTATTAAAGTGATGAACTCCTTTCTCCTTGTTATTAAAGGATTCTGTTTTTATCCTGCTGATTCTTTTCAATTTATCATAATGCCTGGAACAACCAATACAGGGGGTTCAGTATAATAGGGGAGAAAAGGGAAGAAAACAACACACATAATAATAGCTGACTTTTAATGAGGATTCTTTAGGGCTTTGACCAGGCAGATCCAAAATAATTTATCTTATGATAGTAGCAAAAGCAAATTACTTACAAGATTATACTGTGAAGAACTGTCGCAATAGTCCCAGGGCTGTGATGCTGCCTCTTTTAGATATTTTAGAACCACCTTTATAACTTTTGCTATTAGTTGCTAAGAAACAAATTATAATTGCAGCTCAGACTCTTTACTGTGTTAGCCTCTTAATGCCCCATTGTGGCATTTATTTCCTTCAGAAGATTAAATGATCAACAAAGTAATTGTTTTAAATATAATTGGCAATGAAAGCATTTTCAGAAAGCAAGACATGATTGTACAATTTTTATCTGGGGGGGGAGGGTAGTTAGAGTGATTGTTTTGTTGACATTACCATGTTGAAATGACTTGAAACTTTGAGAAACATCTAATGGCTTCCTTTTCAGGCAATTCGTTATTAATTGGAAATCAATTTTACTGTTTTTTTGAATTGTTATGTTGGATGAAAAGAGATGATGAAGAGTAGAAAACTTTGAAGTGAGACTGGTCAGAGTTTGTATGGTAGCTCTATCACCTACTAGATGTGGCTAACTTTGGGTAAGTCATATAATTTTCTCAAAATCTCAGTGTTCCCTTCTGAAAAAGGGGGATAACAATACATACTTTGCAATGGCACACAAGCAGTAAACAGGTTAATGTGTTTGAAGTATCTAGAAGCCACACAGTAAGTCACAGAGGTTAGCTGTGTTATTGATAACTCCTAAAATTGGAGGGAAAATTCTTAGGATAGTCTTAAAAGCCTTCATAAAGATAAATGGCTAATCGAATAGATTAGCAATATATTATTTCAAATTAGTACAGTATTAACTCTTTTTTTTTTTTTTTTTAACTGAGATGGTTGGGTCTGTCAATCTGCTT
>NW_012151952.1:4576459-4578927 GCF_000956105.1 Propithecus coquereli | reverse complement strand
GCTGTTTGTCATAGAGAGTTAAATAATTCTTACAGTCCCTGCATTATAAATTTTAGATAGTGTGAATTCTTTGCTGATTGTAATTTTCTCACAATTCCAAGCCCAGATGAAGTCAAATATTTTGATCTACATTTAAACACCAACTGAGCACATAACACTGTGCTAGGAACTCTGGGGAAGCAAGAGGCAAATTAGATACAATCCTGCCAAAATCTCAAATGAGTAGGAATGGGAGAAATAAAAAGAAATACACATGGAGTGCTTAGCTTCAAATGAAAAGGAAAGAAACCAACATGCCATAAAACCAGCTGAAACAGTGTATCTGCCAGAAACCTAAACAAGGAATACAAGTGCTTTTAATCTTAATTCCAGTAAGCTCAAATTTGCTGAATTCAGTAAATATAATTTATATTCTTCATTTTTCTGTATCCTTCATTCCTCCTGAAACTATGGAGAAAATACTCTACCATCTTATGTTTATCATCATTAACAAATCCAATTTACAACACTTTACAAATTAAAACAATGGAAAAAGGAACAAGAAATAATACTAAACCGTATGCTAAGGATTTATGTGAATGAGCAAGATACCTCAGAACACTGTATTACCCCTTTTAGTCTGCCTTCCATGGAGCATCTTTTTACTAAATGGTTTCCTAGCGGCAATAAAGACTTGAAAATGCACACCCAAATTGTTGTCGAAACCACAAGAAGGTTTTAGTCTAGATCCAGTTGCTGTTCGCACAAAGACCCAATTATTGAAACAATGAGGATTGCCGAGGAAGAAAGGAATTTTTAATACAACAGATGTCTTGTGGGGAGAATGGGAGAAGCTGCCTCAAATCTGTCTCCCCTACTGAGGGAGGTCATGGGCTTTTTTGTTTTTTGGTCTATGAGGAATTATTTAATTGTGTGTTTTCCAACATGGAAGGTAAACTAAAGGCACTTTGACAGGTGTTCCACCAAAATTGTTTATATTCACCCGGATGTTTCCATCGCAGGCTATATTAGTTATCTATAGCTCTGTAACAAATTGCCCCCCAAAACTTGGTGACAACGATAATAAACATTTATTAATCTCTAGTTTCTAGGGGTCAAAAATTAGGCAGTAGCTTAGCTGCACAGTTTTATCTAAGAGTGTCTCATGAGTTTGCAGTCAGGATCTCAGCTGGGACTATGGCCATCCAACAACTTGACTCCAGCTGGAAGATCAGTTTCCAAGGTGGATCGCTCACAGGGCTGGCAACTTGGTACTGATTTTTGGTGGGAGGCCTCGGCTTCTCCTCACATGGGCCTTGAGGCTGCTTGTGTGTCTTCATGACATGGCAGTGGCCTTTCCCCAGAGCAATTCAAGAGATGGTCAGGAAGAAGCTATCCTTTTTTTGACCTCGCCTTGGAAGCCTTGAAGAATCACTCTGCCACATTCTCTTCGTGAGAAACAAGCCTCTCAGCCTGTGTGTGGTGGCTTTAAAATGTGTCCACAGAATCTTTGGCACTTTTACTTCAAAAGATGGAGCTTTATTCTCTTGGATATACGTCAGGCTGAGAGGTGATGGGCTTTTTAAGGCCATGTGCCTTAGGGCAGGTCATGGTGTAACTAACAAGGGTCTACATGCACTGGGACAGGTCACGTGCATTGGGGCAAGTCGTGGGGGATGGTGATTCTTGGCATCAGGAATCTTTTGTCTTACAGAAAATCCACCATTTCTGGGAAACAACTCAAAAAGTTCAAGTAGTTAAAAGAGGAGAGTATAAACTTAATCCTAGCTCACAGCGACCTCAAACTCCTGGGCTCGAGTGATCCTACCGCCTCAGCCTCCCAGGTAGCTGGGACTACAGGCATGAGCCACCATGCCCGGCTGATTTTTTCTATGTATTTTTAGTTGTCCGATTAATTTCTTTCTATTTTTAGTAGAGACGGGGTCTCGCTCTTGCTCAGGCTGGTTTCGAACTCCTGAGCTCAAACAATCCACCCGCCTTGGCCTCCCAGAGTGCTAGGATTACAGGCGTGAGCCACCGCGCCCGGCCTAAGTATTAATTCTTAATAAGTCATACCAAACTCAGACAGTGACATGAGAAATTCATTAAATTGTTCATTTACTTGAAGAACTAACTGACCATTATTATTTTAAGATTAAATACTCATTGATAGAAGTGTAAAAGCAAGGGGGGAGGTCTTAATCGGCCCAACACGTGATTGAAGAGAAAATGTTAATGTGTATATCTGGCTCATACTCTGAACCAACAGGTTTTACATCTGAGAATAAGATAAAGCGAATTGCCTGCAACTCTGCATTGTGAGGGCCAAATGCTGATACAGAATGATTATAAATATTTTCAGTTTAGCTGTAGCAAACACCATAGTTTTTTACTATTAATGTCTTTTCTGGTATCTTAGTGCCTGATTCCACGGACCTTTTCAGTGTGAGGGATCACTTATGCCTGTTAGCCTCTGTGAAGTAAATTCC
>NW_012151952.1:4570771-4574654 GCF_000956105.1 Propithecus coquereli | reverse complement strand
TCACAGGGCTGGCAACTTGGTACTGATTTTTGGTGGGAGGCCTCGGCTTCTCCTCACATGGGCCTTGAGGCTGCTTGTGTGTCTTCATGACATGGCAGTGGCCTTTCCCCAGAGCAATTCAAGAGATGGTCAGGAAGAAGCTATCCTTTTTTTGACCTCGCCTTGGAAGCCTTGAAGAATCACTCTGCCACATTCTCTTCGTGAGAAACAAGCCTCTCAGCCTGTGTGTGGTGGCTTTAAAATGTGTCCACAGAATCTTTGGCACTTTTACTTCAAAAGATGGAGCTTTATTCTCTTGGATATACGTCAGGCTGAGAGGTGATGGGCTTTTTAAGGCCATGTGCCTTAGGGCAGGTCATGGTGTAACTAACAAGGGTCTACATGCACTGGGACAGGTCACGTGCATTGGGGCAAGTCATGGGGGATGGTGATTCTTGGCATCAGGAATCTTGCTGAGGGACCTTTGGAATCTCAACTCTTTTGTCTTACAGAAAATCCACCATTTCTGGGAAACAACTCAAAAAGTTCAAGTAGTTAAAAGAGGAGAGTATAAACTTACAGGGTTCATGGAGCTGGTTACAGCTCCCCCCTTCTTTTTAGTTCATCCCTAAAGCTTGAGGAATCAGGATGTAGATCAATCTGGATGCCTCCTGCTAAAATGAGGTGCAGTTGTAGTATGAGGAAGAACAAAAGTGTTGGACCTATAACTGAAACTTTTTAGTACACATTGTTGAATTACCACCCTTTCCCCACCAAGATAGCAAAGTATATTGAAAGAAGTACCCATCCTTGTCTGGGATCCTTTCCAGGAAAATATTGGCCCAGTGTTCCCCAGATGGAATCTCCATCCTAGAATTTCCCTAGTTATTCATAAAGAAAGTTTTAGGTAGCGGAGATAGGTTAGTGGAAAAGGCTGAGAGATCTTAACTAGAGAATTGTCTTGCCAGGAAAACAAAAATCCCCAAAGGACAAGCTAGACATACAGGGTTTATATATTTCTAGACATCCCAGGGAGTAGGGCATCTACCTCAACAATCTTTTGGCCAGTAACCGTAGCATACCCAGCTTTGCATTGTCTCTGTTCTGTAATGCTGCTAAAGAGCTCCTCATCTAGGTCTGACAGGGGCTGATCAGTCAAATCCTAGAGACTAGAATACACTTGGCCAATAATCTGAATGTAATCACAGAATGGGGAATAAGAGTTCTTAGACAGCAAGGTGGCTGGACTTAAGGTGGACACCAGCTTCAGAATTATATGAGGATTACCTAACAAAGTAGCCTGATATTTACTCATCTGGCCACTCACTGGTAACCAAAAGCCTCCCTTCTGTTCTAGTAGGGGTAATACATAATGCATGGTGTGAAGAGTCACCAGTTGCCCAAGGGCAAACTTTCAGCTTCCTGTAAAATATCATAAATAGCAGCTACTGCTCTCAGACAAGTAGGCCATCCTTTTATTATCACATCCAATTGCTCATAGAAATAAGGTGCAAGTTGCTTAGGATCCCCCAAAGTTTGTGAGTCCAATTCCTTGCCTTTCTCAAATGAACAGATCAAAAGGTTTATATAAGTCCAAGGGGCCCAATGTGGGGGCAGTCATTAATTTTTAATAGTCAAGAAAACCCTGTGGCATCCCCCAGCCCATATAAGTTGTTCTTTTTCTTCCCTTTTTAAAGTTCTATAGAAGGGTTTTGCCATTAGTCCGAAGTTAGGAATCTAAATCCGGCAAAACCCAGCCGTACCCAAGAATTGTCGCATAACTGCTTAGGGGTGATATGGACTGTCATTCGGTTTACAGCCTCTCTCCAATCTGCAAGGAGGTTCTGAGTTTCAAGAGAAAATTCAGACCCCAAGTATTTGACAGTAGGGAGTGAGATCTGAACATTCTGAGATGCTTTATATCCTTCGGTAGCCAGTAAATTTAATACGATTACGGTCCGTTGTCTTGATTCAGCCTCAGTCTCACTGGCTATCAGGGTATTGTTTACATACTGTAAAATCACTTCCTTGCCTAAAATTATTTCCCTCAAATCCCTGGCTAAAATTTTCTGAAGATTTCAGGGGATTCCCATTCAAAAGCAAATAGTACTTGGGATTTGCGGGCAAGAAGAATACAGAAGAAAGCATCTTTTAAATCTATTACTGAAAATCAGGCAAAATTGCCAGGTAAGAATATCCTCCACTATTTGGTTCATTGCCCTTAGATCTTGAATAAACTGGTATTCCTGGGTTCCAGGTTTTTTTTCTTTTTGACCAACAGAATGGGGGTGGGGGTATAAATGAGGCATGTCTGACCTCCCTTCCCTTTATGGCCAGAAACTCAGTTTTAAGTTTTTTCTTTGGGGTCTCCTTGGCCAAGAGGGGGTCCATTCATTTGGTGGTAGAGGTGCCTAGGATTTTATTTTAGTTTACATTTCTCCCCTTTTGTCCAAGATTTGCCAGAGGTAGCATCAATGGTCAAACTTTTATGTTGTCCCATCATTGCCCGTGTGGTGTGGCTACCTGCCCCAGTTCTATCCTGTCCCTCAGTGGGACCCTGTGGCCAAAGGACTTAAAGTCAAAACACTTATAGAAAATTCAGTGTTCTAGGCCAGATGGGAATGGAGGTGGACAAACATTTATCAAACTTTAAAACCTTTTAAGCAACATAAGAGCAAAAAAACCAAACGCTAAAAGCAAGGTTATAAAATTAACTTATCTGTTAACATCGAGCAACTGTCAAACTCGTAGGAATTCACTATACAAAACATAAGCATTTGTTAAAACCATTTGAACTGAGGATTTAGAGACTCTTGTATCAGAATGAACAAAAAACATTGTAAAAAAAAAGTTATATGTCCTACCTACTTCCAAAAATGACAGGAAAACGGAAGCTTGCAGGTAGCTACACATTCAAATTATCTAGACTTTGTGGACGTTTGTCAAAAATGCTAAAAGGCTCAAAACATCTGATCAAAACTGAACCATAGGATATTGTAATATCATAGCAATTCACCTAACCAAGAGTGATAATCAAAAGACTTTAAAGGCAATACAGCAAAAAAACCTTAACTTTTTAAAGCTCAGTTTTCTCAAGTAATCAAAAACCCGATAAGGACAACACAGGAATTATCTTGATAAAACATAAAATCTTTGTTTCTTAGGCCAGTTAACAAAAAGTCAAGAAAAACCTTCAGTGCAATTGTTTTTTTCTTATGGGAAACCCGTTTAGACAACTTGGAAGTCAAACCTCATGAAAAGGATACCAGAATTTATCAGTCATTACAACACTGTGTCCCGGGCCATGAGTGAACATTATATTATAAAGGAAACAAGAAACCAGAAAACTAATAACTTGAGAAGAAGAATATACAACTCTTAGTAACAGCATATGAAGATTTTTGACCATGTTCAACAATACATACATATCAAGAAGCTAAAGAAAAAAAAAATTGCTTTTCAGACCTTTAAGGTTCCAGTTTCAGACCTTAACAGCAGACTTAGAGCCAGAGGAGGAAAAATGTTGCAGGAGCCGATGAAAAGGTCGAAAGAGAGAGTTATCATCTCAGTCCTGCCCAATGGGAGGAAAAGCTGAAAGCAGTAAGACACAGCAGAAGTTGAACTTGTGAGATACAGATCTGAGAAGTTTCAAAAGATAAACCTGTTTCAATTTTATTACATTTATCTCATTTACAGTTGCCTAATTTCTTTTAGCAGTTTACTTAACCATTTTGATAGCCTGTGAATATTAGATCTACAACCAATGTGATTAACTGTGCCCTAAACAAACTCATTTAATGTCTAAACAAATTTAATATGTAAACATATTTTCATAAACAAAATTGGGAAATGAATTTTCAAACATAGACCAAACAATCACAAAATGTAATTTTAACTATTATTT
>NW_012151952.1:4566788-4570241 GCF_000956105.1 Propithecus coquereli | reverse complement strand
TATCTTCATAAACGTTTCACCGTAAGTTTCTGTTTTTGTGCTATCATTTACTTAGAGTTTTATTTATTCTAACTTATTAACACTTATTTTTGTTTAGACATGTCTATATTTTACCTGGGTAAGAACCTTAAACACATGGGTATTTTTGCCAATAACTCAGGAGATTTAGCTGTTTTTATTCATACAAACACAGATAATTTTGTTTTGGCTGGTTTTTTAGTTTTATAACCTTCGTGTCAAACCCTGACACCTTCAAATATAAAAATGACTACTAAACTCAAGCAAAAATGTATATTGACAATTTTTTAGACATTTGTATTGCTGTGTTATCAATAATTTTTGAAAACCAGCTTGTTTACCAAAGATTATTAAATTCACATGAACTTGAGAAGCATTTGGGCTTATTTATTTAATTTGTGAGAGCTCCTGTTATTTATAAGCCAGTTTTGGTATTGTGTAGACATATAATACATGTATATACAAAAAATACAAGTAAACACATATACACAAAGTTTCAATCACTTTCATCTCAGAACTCAAGCCGTGAATCCTCTGAAGTTCCACATGAATCTGTATATTAATACATTATATTTCTGCTCCTCTTTCACCGTCCAATACCAGGCGTCCCTGCATCTCAGCCGGGTTGCCTCCACGGATGGAGCTGTCTTTCAATCTCCTAGACCTTAGGACAGAGATTTCTCCTAATTTCCCAGACTTTAGAATGGAGACGTCTTTTATGCTTTTAGACCTTAGAACCTGCTGCAAGAGAAAGTACCATCCAAAGTGTCTTTCAACTTCCCAGACCTTGGGCTGTGCATATAATACCATCAACGGCAAATGTAAAGTAAACAAAAAGAAAATAGAGACAAAGAGCTTGACAGATTGCACACTGATGCGCCACACACTAATACAAACAGACACTCAACATAAAAGAAGTTCAACAGGTTTCAAACAAACAAACTGCAGTTTCCCCTAATAAGCCCCTGGAGTGCAAAATCAAAACAGTTAGGTTGGTTCCACTCTCAGAAACCAAACGGTTGGGGGCTTATCCAACCCAAAACAAACAAGGAATCCTTCAGAATCACCAAATTGAGAGAGGCATCCCCGACTGTGCGGCACCTTGAAATAATGTTCACAGGCCCAGACGCAAATTTTGAAATCCAAATCCAGAGTTCCTTTCTTCAGAAGCAATTAGGAAGTAATCGCCAATGCCTTGGAGCCCCATAATGGTGGAGCTGATGGGAGAGTCCAAAGCTGCCCTCTGGCAAATATGGCCCCTCAGCTGCCAAGAGAGGCTTTTGGTCTCCCTGCTCCACAGCCACTGAAACACCAGCAACATCCCAGAGGAGCCCCCATAATTGTTGAAACCATAAGGAAGTTTTGGTCTAGAACCAGGTGTTCATCCCACAAAGATCCAATTATTGAGAAAATGAGGATTGCCAAGAAAGTAAGGAATTTTCTTGGAAAATTGGAAAGATGTCTTGTGGGGAGAATGGGAGAAGCCGCCTCAGATCTGTCTCCCCTACTAAGGGAGGTCATGGGCTTTTTAAGCAGGGGCCACGTGCCTTGGGGCAGGTCATGGTGTAACTAACAAGGAGCTTCATGCACTGGGGCACATCACGTGCATTGGGACGGGTCGTGGGGGATGGTGATTCTTGGCATCGGGAATCTCGCTTAGGGGCCTTTGGAATCTCAACTCCTGTGTCTTGCAGAAAATCCACCATTTCTGGGAAACAACTCAAAAAGTTCAAGTATTTAATAAAGAGGAGATTATAAAAACCACAGGGGTTCTTGGAGCTAGTTGCAATACTGTTTCCTACTCTCTCATTGTGTGTATTTTTTTTTAATGGGAAGGAATAGACAGTTTATAAAGGGTCCTGCCTTCCTTACTAACAAAGAATTAGCTTTAGTCCTAGAAAATTCTGCCTGTTTCTCTTAGAAGTTATGATGTACCACTGGGCAGATGGGAGACCAGGTGTCATGGCTCACTTTGAGAACCAAAAGCCAGTAACACTGCACTTTGAAAATTTTTTAGTGCTCATTCCCTGCAGCTTGCAGGATAAGCTACTGCTTTTCTTTATCTCTCTGTTCTTCAATGCATAAGAAAGCAAAGAAAAAGAAGGCATGTATCCTAGAGCGCCGCGGTGAGGAAAAGCAACAGTGTTTATGTTATGTGCTTTCAAGGAGATCAGAATCTTAGGGCTAAAGAGTGACCTGGAATCAGTTTTATGTTTCTTGTGAGTGTCCTGGCTTCACCTATGTATTTACTTAGCTATGTACGGGATCTTGGAGAGTGCTGGTTCAGTTCCCCAACTTTAAAGGTGAGGAGGATTGAGGCCTTGGAGGGGATGCATCTTGAAGAAGGTCACAGCCTTTAGCTGCAGTCCTATCGCTATTATTAGGTCTTCCTATCCCTCTCCCCATTGTACCTATTGTTCTCCCATTGGTGGCCCTCCTTCATCTCCAGAGGTATGTCACTGGAGTTATCCTGGGGACCTAGGGTTCAGAAGGAATAAGAGTGAAATAGGAACAAAAGGGAGAAGTTAGAAACTACTGTGATTTTTCTCAGCAGGATCCAGGCTTCTAAACTTTTTTAAACTCCTAAACTTTTCTCTAAAGTAATGGAAACTATCAATATTTTAGTGCTGAAATGTTTGCCATGCTTGGAAAATTCTCAAACAAATTTCATGCCTCCCATGTTATAAAACAGCATTTGAACTCAAGACTGAGAAGGAGTTGTCACTTAAAAAAAAAAAAAAAAAGAAACAAAAAAAAACAGTCTTGGCATTTGAAATATCATTTGATCACTGCAGGCTAATTATTGCTGTTCCTAATCCACCAGGTTGACATTTAATAAATGTTCATGATGAATCCATTCTCTAGTTAGTTGAACCCTGTAATTTTCTTGCTTCTTTTTCAATTTATAATATTTGTAATAAAGGCACCATGCATAGTTCTCTGGGAAAGGTCAGTATACTCTTTATTAGCCATAAACCTTTCTGGTCTTCGGGGTATATATTTCTCAGAGAATAGATTATTCTATTATGATTTCAAATTTTAGATTCTCCCAATTGATTCTCTTCATCACATTGCCTGCTGAAATAATTGGGGTAATAACAGCCAACATTTTTTATTATTCTTTCAGGAATTAGAAACTCAGATCATGTAGAAATTGGACAGGTGATATGAATGGGTGGAACAGGGGAATGAATACAAGGCCATAGAGACAGGTAAATAGTGTGGCAGACAGGAGCTCATATGCTCTTCCTTACAGTTCACTGTTTTGGAAACAATTTAATCGTTATGCTAAGCAAGCACAACACATCTTGGGCTAATCCTCCCACCCTTGTTTCTGTTTACTGAACACTTCCACATACATGTGATCCCCAAAATACTATAGAACAGGGGTCCCCAACCTGTGGTGAGTTGTATAATTATTTCATTATATATTAC
>NW_012151952.1:4561808-4563358 GCF_000956105.1 Propithecus coquereli | reverse complement strand
TATTTCAAGAAAATAAAATATTTGATTTTTTATGTTAGGAAGAATTTTGAGAGGGGTTCTTTAAAAATGGATACAGCTAGCATTAGTTTACCTTTTAAGGAGTAAGTTGAGGAGATATAACCCTGATTGTTATATACAGAAATTATTGCAATAAAAGCCATGGTGTTTATTTGATCTATATCTGAACTCTTTGTGAGATGACAAAGAGTAAAAATAATCCTATAATGATTGAGTTTCATATTGTGGAATAAGATTCCCTGAGTTCAAATTCAGTCCTTATCACTTACCAGCTATTTAACCACAGGCAAGTTATTTAACTTCTCTGAGTCTACTTTCCTCATATGTAAAATGGGGATATTACAACACATACTTGATGGGTTCATTAGGTTACCTAATGCCCAGAATGTGCTTATCACAGGCCTGCTGTAGTGTTAATGATAATATGTAATGCATTAATAAGAATAGTAACAATTATACCATCACAGCATCATAATAGAAATAGCTGATGTGTACTGGGCACTTACTTTGTACCAGGCACTATCCTAAGCATGGAGTTGAAGTGGGCATTTAGGAATAAAGAAAGTAATTGAAGCAAGCAAGGGAAATGGATTTTGTAAGCACTAATTGTCTTCTGTGTCCTGTGGCCTCCCATATTGTAGGCACTCACTCATGTCATTATATAATTTGGGATTATTTAACCCAATGGACTATAAACTGATGAAATGTGTATTACCTCATAATATTATATAATGAGACAATGGAATTTGGAGATATAAATAATTGATCTCTCAAATGACACAGATACCTATTTACAATATTCTTAACAAGTTAAGATGTTCAAAATCAATTAGACTTTTTAAAATAGATGTGAAAGAAGGAGCTATGATAGGATAACTTTTAAACACTATTATTTGGCTAATTATTCTCCACAATCATTTTAAAGACTACACTATGTCTGTTAAATTCTTTTCCAATTAAATTGTAATCCCATATAAAACTTCTATTCTAAATGTCAAATTAGAAAGCATTTATCTTCAAAGGCTCTAAAAAATAGTCATTAGATGCCAACTCTTAAATGGAAACACTATTAAGGTCATTATCCAAAGGGCTTTTGTTAGGACCACCCATCCCTCTAGCCAACCCTGCAGCCTTGCTAGCATCCCCAGGGCCTGCAGGAGAACGTAATCTCTGCATTTGCTTAAGCGATGACAAGAAACATTTCCTTTTTGAAAGATACAACACTTAGAGACATTGGTCTCTACATAGTTCAGCATATCAATCTTCTAGGAGACACAAAAATGTTCTGATTCTGTCCTTTTATTTTTTCCCCCTGATGTCTTTAAGGATTTCCCTTTATTATTATTTTTTTCTTTTTATGCCTTTGAGGATTTCCTGTAACACATAATCAGGTGGATCTTCACCACGTGTGATGCTGTATCCATTTAGTCTTGAGGATATAAACTTAAGACCCCTAGGATTTGCCTGACCATTCGAAGGAGGCATAGTCATTTAAATTTGAATCTCTGCAACCAGACTGTATAGGGTCAAAT
>NW_012151952.1:4559389-4561758 GCF_000956105.1 Propithecus coquereli | reverse complement strand
GATTTTGCGCCCACTACGGAATCTTCCATGCTGGATTCTTGGAGCCATTTTACAGATAACGTTTATCAAATGTACACTGGTAAGTTGACCCAGAACAGGAAAGATGGGTTACAACTTAAGAATCTGTTTAACCCCTCAGAAAGGAAAAAAGCTCAAGTCCTACTGTCTTCTCTGGTCTTTGCGCATAAGAGAGGGCAGAACATTTATACTCCTACATTTCATTCTCCTTATCTGCAAAATGAAAGGGATTGAATAACTTGATCATTTTTAAGATCCCTCCTAGGTGTGATATGCTATTAATACGTGTGACCTAATTAGAATAACTCATTTTAGGCTGAATCATACTGATACAATGTGTCAAAATTGAGATGATGCCATGGGAAATAGGACTCAACCCCGGGAAAACCTAGTGGTCAGGCAAGCAGGGAGGGAGGAGTAACCAGCGAGCACTACAGTGACCTAGAAGGAGCAGAGTTTTGGTGGCAGACATCGCTAGATTAAAAACCCAGCTCTTCTTGCCACTTTACAGTTGTCTCTTTTTGAGTAAGTATTTTATCTCTCTGAGCTTAATTGTTCCGTCTGTATAAAAGGAATAATATGACCAAGTGGTTTTGAGAATTCGATGCCATGGCTCATAGAAGGCATTCAGTAAGCGCTAGTTCCCTTTCTCCTACAGACGGAAGTGCTGGGATGAGTATGGGAAAAATTTCTACAAATGAGTCCTTTCTGTTTATTTGAGAACTTGCGTGATTAAACATGAGTAATTCCTGCTTGGATATACTCTCATGGCTTAGCTTACTTGGCCCTGGACACCACAAATCCCTAGAGTCTTACTTATCCATATGTCTGTCTAGTCATAGAGATGGGCACGTTCGTTCATCCATTCTATAACTATTTATAGAGGTCTACTGTATTCTCAAGATTGCACAATGTTGTATTAGCCAGGCTTCTTCAGAGAAACTGAAAATACACACACATACACACACACAAAAGGGCTGTCCGGAAAGTATCCAGCCACATGGTATCCCCAGTCCTGCAAGAGGGTGATGGCAGGCTAAGCGGAAGCTGAAACCCAACCCCAACCTGCTCTTCTCAGACGTGTATCAAGAGATGCCGGCCCAGCTCTTCAAGCAGCAGGAGTCCCTAGCCCGTCACCTGCAGACCTATGGGGAGCACTAATCCCTGGATCACTTTGAGAAGTGAGCCTGATCACTCTACGCCATCCACCTTCTGCCACCCCGTGAGACAGCCCACTCAGGGGAGTGGGGAGAGCTGGCAGAATACTGACCCTACCCCAGCCAGCTCCCTCTGAACACTCAGGGGCCAGGTGGCACCTGAGACCATAACAGGTGGCTCCCACTCCCCATTCCTGCTCCTCGAGGCTGTTACATTCAGGGTGTGGCAGTGTTTGCGGCGATTGCTGAGGCTCTGTCAGCCCCCTCTTCACCTGTTGTTACCGTGCCTTCTCCCAGGGCTGGGTGAGGGCGTCTCCAGGACCAGCAGCCCCTTGGTTTGGAGTGGGCACAGCAGGGCAGCCTGTGGAACTTGCTGAGAGTGAGAGGTGGTCAGCAGAGATAGTGAATAAACTGTGTCTCTGCCAAAAAAAAAGTATCCACATGGCCGGATACTTTCTGGACAGCCCCTGTGTGCGCGCACGCGCGCGTGCGTGCGTGTGTGTGTGTGTGTGTGTGTGTGTGTGTGTGTGTGTGTAGAGAGAGACAGAGATTTATTATGAGGAATTGGCTCACATGATTATGGAGAGTGAGAAGTCCCATGGTCTTTGACCTGTAAACTGGAAACCTAGGAAAGTTGGTGGTGTAGTTCTAGTCCAAGTTTGAAGGCCTGAGAACCAGGCGATCTGACAGTGTAAATTCCAGTCCAAGGGCAGGAGCCCAATGTCTCAGCTCAGTCGGCAGGCAGGAAGCAAAAGGAGCAAATTCCCCTTCCTCTGCCTTTTGTTCTATTCAAGGCCTTCAGCGAATTGGATGATGCCCGCCACTTTGCGGAGGGCAATCTGCTTTACCAAGTCCACTGATTCAAATGCTAATCTTATCTGGAAATACCCTCGCCCTCAGAGATAATGTTTAAGCTGAGCACTCCTTGGCCTGGTCAAAATTAATTAGAATTAATCATCACAAATGTATAAGGCAGGCAAGTTCTCTGCTTTCACGGTGCTTCTAGACTAGGGGGAAGCCAAATGAAAACCAACAGAACACATAAGTAAGATAATTTGAGACAGTGATCATGCTATGGTGAAAATACAACTGGTTTTATGATAGATGGAAAATATGACGATGAGTGGTCAGGAAAGTCTCCCAGATGGCAGGATTATACTGCATAATTTGTGCTACCCCATGTGGTGGCTCTGC
>NW_012151952.1:4545563-4556679 GCF_000956105.1 Propithecus coquereli | reverse complement strand
TGCTCTGTGTGACTGGGACCCCCCCGCTGACAAGCTTACTGTGAAATGTTCTGCTTGAGAACTTTCTGTTTAACATGCCGGGCATAACCAGCGAGTTAAGTCTTAATTCCAGGAAAATCACTTTGCTTTTGGTGAGTATTGTACAAATTTATCCAGCGGCTTTGGTTGTAGCAGAGCAAGTTTGATATCTATCATGGACCCACCTACCGTCTGTAAAAGCAATTCAGAGGATGACCAATGAGTTGCCTCGTCCTGCCATCTATCACTTGTGCATTTTCTTGACTTGCTTCTGTTGCAAGGAAAATTATCTTATTTTATATGCAAAGTCTGTGCATGAAATGGATAAGTATTTGATGATAATCAGCATCTGCCATCACCAATTTGCAGAAATAACAGATATTATTACTTTTGTTTAGATAAGATTCAAATGAGATTGGATTTAGTTGTTTATTTAATATTTGTCTTCCCAACTTGCCTGTAAATTCCACGTCACCAGAACAATCACAGTTTCGTAAGCATATTATGCACTGAGTGATGAAGGGAGAAAAAAGACCAAGGTTTGAGTCCCTCACAAACTCCTTTTCCACAAGGACGAGTCCTTCGGCCTCTCAGAGGTTATTAAAATGAGTTTTATCCCATAACTCACAGGATTTATTTTGAGAAATTATGCACATGATGATGGTATTATTATTTTCATTATTTTTATTATTTAGTTCAGAAACCACTTTTTAAAGATGAGGAAACTGAGATCCATAGAAATGTAGTAACTGTTGGCCCAAGTTCATGGAATGGAAGAATGCAAACCTGGTATGTTAGTTTCCTAGTCTACTATTAACCTAAGTTTGATGGATAGAAGCCCAAAACTTACTAGCAAATGTGCTTCCTCTGGGGGCTTTTGGGAAGAACCTGTTCTTTGCATCTCCCAGCTCCTGGTGGCTGCTCGGACATTCCTGAGCTTCTGGTCACATCATTCCAATCTATGGTTCTGTCTTCGCATCACTGTCTCCTCTGTGTGTCCGTCTAATCTCCCTTTGCCTCACTCTTAAAAGACACCTGTCATTGGATTTAGGGCCCACCCAGATAATCCAGGATGGTCTCCTCATCTCAAGATCCTTAACTTAATTATATCTACAAAGATCCCTTTTTCCCAATAAAGTCACACTCACGGGTTCCAGGGCGTAAGACATGGACATATCTTTTGGGGGATGGGGCATTATCCATCCCATATTTTTACATGATCCCTATTCATTCCTGGCATGGATTCTAATTTGGAAATTTTTATAATGAGAAACGTTGAATGTCTGAATCAAACAATAGGAATTTCTTCCATACAACCACCTTGGTGATAATGGCTATATATAATCTTTATTTCAGAGATGGATCATTTCAGGATCCACAGTCCTCCTGTTTAATAGAAATAACATTAATTTGCTTGAATATTAATGTTTCTCTTACTTTTGAATGAGATTCTTTAAAATTTCAGAATATTACAAGGGTAAAAATGTTTTAGTTACATGGATTACTGCATGAAACAAAGTTATATGTGTGCTCATCACCCAGATAGAGTACATTGTACCTGTTAGGTATGATTTCACCCATCCCCTCCTCCCCCCTCCCACCTGCACAATTTCTGTTGAGTTTTACTTCCATCTGTGTACATGAGTTCTGTTCAGTTAGTTCCAATTTAATAGTGAGTACACGTGGCGTTTATTTTCCCATTCTTGCAGTACTTCACTAAGGAGAATGGTCTCCAGTTCTATCCAGATTGTTACAAAAGGAATTAACTCATTTTTTTTTAATGGCTGAGTAGAACTCCATGGTATACATATACCACATTTTATTCATCCACTCATGAATTGATGGGCACTTAGGTTGATTCCACATCTTTGCAATTGTGAATTGTGCTGCAATAAACATCCAAGTGCAAGTGTCTTTTTGATAAAATGACTTTTTTTCCTTTGGGTAAACACCCAGTAGTAGGATTCCTGGATCAAATGATAGGTCTACTTTTAGTCCTTTGAGGAATTTCCGTACTATTTTCCACAGAGGTTGTATTAGTTTGCAGTACCACCAACAGTGTACAAATGTTCCTTTCTCTCCACATCCACGCTGACATCTGTTGTTTTGGGACGTTATGATAAAAGCCATTCTCACTGGGGTTAGGAGATATCTCAGTGTGGTTTTGATTTGCATTTTCCTGATGATTAGAGATGTTGAGCATTTTTTCATGTTTGTTGGCCATTCGTCTGTCTTCTTTTGAAATGCTTCTGTTCATTTCTTTTGCCCACTTTTTAATGGGATTGTTTGATTTTTTCTTGCTGATTTGCTTGAGTTCTTTGTAGATTCTGGTTATTAGCCCTTTTGCAGCAGTCCCCAACCTTTTTGACACCAGGGACCTGTTTTGTGGAAGACAGTTTTTCCACAGACAGGAGTGGAGTGGTCGCCGCCTCAGCTCTACCTCAGATCCTCAGGCGTTGGATTCTCTAAGGGGAGCACTCAACCTGGATCCCTAGCGTGTGCAGTTTGCAGTGGGGTTTGTGCGCCTATGAGGGTCTGATGCCACACTGATCTGTTGGGAGGTTGGGGATAGGGCAGTGATGCAAACCATGGGGAATGGCTGTGGGTGAAGGTGGGCCTTTGCTCACTCAGGCCCCTTGACTCTGGTCAGTGGCTTGGGGGTTGGAGACTGTAGCTTTATGGGATGTCTAGCATATGAATATTTTCTCCTATTCTGTAGGTTGTCTATTTGCTCTGTTGATAATTTATTTCCTTGGCTGTGCAGAAGCTTTTTAAATTTAATCAAGTCTCATTTATTTGTTTTTGTTATTGCTGTGATTGATATTGGGGTCTTCTTCATAAATTCTTTGCCTAGGCCAATATCTATAATAGAAGAGTTTTTTCAACATTTTCTTCTAGAATTCTAATGGTTTCATGTCTTAGATTTAAGTCTGTTATCCATCTTGAGATGTTTTTTAAAGCATCTAAAACTCATTGATACATACATCTTTTAGTTTGCAGCTGAATATGTACTAATTCTGGCTGTCAGTTTCCTAAGAAAAAAATGCTAGAAAGCCAATTGAATTAACAAACGCACTTGGATTTTGATAGCATTATTCCACTAAATGTGGAGTCCTTCAGGAAGAATCAGCTACAGAAACCATCTTGCTAAGAGATACCTGTCAAAACCAATTCCATTCACTTAGCGTTTACTGCTAATATTGAAGGTGTTTTGTTATCACTTCAGTATCTTCTCTCCCTTGAGAGAGAGAGACGGAGACAGAGATCCTTAGATTAGGCTTTTAGCTTTAAAATGGATATAATAACAATAAGTCCCACAAAACTAACGTAAGATGTATGTACACTGTGCATTTTCCAAATATACATTCTGAAATGCCAGTATTTATGGGAACATTCCCCTAGTAAACAAAGATTTGCAAAGCAGAACTTAGCTTTCATAAAAGATAGGGACATCTCTGTCACACCACCAATGACCTGAGACATGTAACCTCCTTGGGGAAGTATTATTGTTTTCATTACAGTTACCGAGGAGCAGCAAGTTCAGTTGCTGAATTATTTCCACATTATAGGCAATGAAATGAAGAAAGCTAACCTTGTACAAAATGCTGTAAACAAGATGACAAAGTTCAAATGAAAAAAAACCTCACAATTAGCTTCATCCTAAATGGAAATAGGTTTGCTTGCGAGAAACAGAGGTCACACTTTTCACTCTCGATTCCTATCATGCTTCTGCTTGTTTCTCCAAAGCCATAAGAAGGCTGGTTAATCATCTTACCTATTCATCAAGCCTATTAATCTTTTTTATTAACCTACAAGACCTTGTCAGATAAGGTCCAAAAACAAGTTTTAAGACCTCACTAGTACTGGTACTGCTGTGGCAATGTTTCTCCATTTCTACCTTTTACCCATAATCATTTGGCTTATTTCCCTCTATTATGAAAAAAAGGACTTTGGGTTTCACTGGATTTTTGGCCCCTAATTATTAATAGTTACTTACATGAAATAAGGCATGGTTTTGGTTTAATTAGAGAGTCAATGCTATCAAGAACCTCAGTGATTTTTACGTTCAGTTCTTGATCACTATTATTTGAAGGGCATTTTGATAGTATTATTTCTTATTTGCATTTCCCCAAAAATGATTTGTTTCAGCTGCCACGTTTCCAGACCTTGGTGATCACCTCATTGTGGCTACTAGTGTCGTATTACCTCATTCCATGCTATGCAGGGAAAACAACGGGGAAGGAAAGGTAACCACCTTTGGTCTTGATCACAGCTACTCAGAACACAATGAGGAGAGAACAGCAAAGTCATGTGGAGCTTCAGGTTCTGGGAAGTTGAAAGGGCCCACATAATATTCAGGTCACCCATTCCTATGAATGAGTTTTGAGGAATGAATGACTTTAAATTCATATCTGCGAAAAATGACCAGGTACTGCCTATCCCTTTTCTGGCAGGCTATGACTAGTTGGAAATAGCAAATAAATACATGTAATGCCACACATAGTTTTCTTGGTGGTGATGTTTATATAGCATAAAGCATAGCATGTTTCAAATCCATATTATCTTTTTGGTATATTTTCCTCTCCTTTCACCTCTTTTAGTAGTTTAGAACAAATAATGAAAAACATGTGCCACGTTTTATATTTTCTGATTCTCAAAGCTAATCAAATCATCAAAGAAATGTTTCAACCTCTGCAAAAAAAAATGTCCTGTGCCCAACCCATCGATAGAAAAAGACTTGCAGACAGAATGCTCTTCTGCGGCAGTTCTCAATCTATGTTTGGGAGGACACTGATTCTAAGAGAGAATTAACAATTAACAGTTGACAGCTTTGTTTTCTACAGGACTTCTGAGAGTCTTTGATGCTGTAATATACATTGTATATCCCCAAAAAGGAGATACAATAAGTAGTAACTCCAAATCTCTTGATGATGAATCCCTTTTTTGTTCATACAGAAGTGCTGTTTTCAGAACAAACTGCAATAACTCATAGCATATTGTGAGACAGTGGGATGAAAGAGGAGTGAAAATGTCAACTTGGGTTCTAACCCTGGCTCTGCCACAAACAGGGCATGTTAAGCATATCACTTGACAACTCGAGGCTTCAACTTCCTTTGAGAGTGGAAATAAATAATCTTTTGAGCCCTTTGAAAACTTGTGTCTTAGTCTATTCAGGCTTCTATAGTAAGCTACCACAGACTGGGTGGATTACAAGCTAAAGAAATTTATCTCTCACAGTTCTGGAGGCTGGGAAGTCCTAGATCAAAGCACTGGCAGATTTGGTGTCTGGTGAGGGGCTGCTTCCTAGTTCACAGACTGCCGTCTTCTCACGGTGTCCTCATACGGCGAAAGGGGCAAGAGAGCTCTATGGCGTCTCTTTTATAAGGGCACTAATCCCATTCCTGAGGGCTCCACATTCACGATTTAATCACATAGCGAAGGCTCCGCCTTCAGATACCATCACACTGGGATTTCAGCCATTTCAACAGAGAATTTAGAGGCGGGAAGGATGCAATCTTTCGGAGTATAACCTGTTGAAATACTATAATTCTCCACCCGTGGTTAAGAAGCCTCCTGTATCATATACACATTTTCACTCTGCAAGTTTTATTATGGTCTGCTAGTTTTAGTAAGAATTATCAGACCCACTAGAATATTTAAATGATTAAATGACCTGAAAAAGTTACTGTTTTCCAAGTATCATAGTCATGAGCAAATAATCCAAATTAGGTAGGTTAAATATCGGAACTGGACCTGGCAGGCTGACACTTTGATCTTTCACCCTAATAAAGAGCTAGAATAGATTTTGGCCCATCACGAGATTTTGGGGAAAGCGAGTGGCTGGGATATTGAAGGACTCTGACCTTTTCTGATGGCATCAGTTCAAACATCCGTCCCCTTTCTCCAGGATCTGGTGCAAAGTGACATCATCTGTGTCCATTGTGTTCCCATTCTCACCTGTCATTCTCTTTTCTTCTCTCCAAAACGCATGGAAAGGAACTTGTGTAGTTTTTCCCACAATTCTAGTGACATTCCCACAGGGAAGGGAACTCTGTGTAATCTACTCTGCTAAGCTGGTGAGAAGCATCTGATTGTACTCCTTGCTGTCTTATTTTATAGTAACATATGGGTATCTTTTTTTTTTAATGAATATCTTTGGATTTAAATTTTTCTTGCATCCAAAAAAGGTATGTATGATCAATGCAAAAACTAATCAAAATTATGTAACATTTGATTGCAAATAATCTTTTTATTTCACCTGGTTTTTATTGTGTTCATGATTACGGAAAATATAAACAACCCTTTCTCAGGCTTTTGTAAATTACTTATTCTTTCATTAATCATAGAAATAGCTGGAGAAAAGGATATTTTGTTCTCATTGTAGTATTATTGGTTACGGCTTTCTTGACACATGAGATATAAAAGGTTAAAGTCGTCTTTGTTTTCTTCTTTTAAATTAAATCCACATGAATCTGAATTAGGTTACATACTTGGTTTAGGGCAAAAAAAATAGGGATTTAAACAAGCTACACTATAACTGGAACAAACTGAAGTGGGTTTGTTTTGGGTAGCTCTTGGTAGTTGTTGGTTGCTTTCACATTCCTTCACCATTGCAGTTCTTACTAAAATGGAATTATTGGGAGATGTCCCTTAGAGGGTTATACCCGAAGGTTTTCTGGAAATCAAAATGTGAAAAGTTGAAGAACTCATCAGTATGGCATGACATGAATTTGAGGTTTCTTAAAGCCAATCAAGCAGAATCTTTCAGCAACCCCTATCTAAAAATACCACTTAATTAAATTCACTTTCCAATATCCCTTTTCTATAGTATGGTTTTTAATGTGCCCTTATTTCTCTGGAAAAAAAAATGAAAATGAAAAGCTGGAATCTAAAAATAAAATCCGTACTTAATACACAAGCTAAATATACTCCCAAGTTTTCTCACTGCTACATTAATTCAATGAAATCTAATTTAGGCTAGTACCACTGTTCTGAATAAAGATGAATACGTATTACCCGTTCACATTGTGTTTTAGCTTTTTTCTTTGAGACTTATCAGAAGAAATGTTAATTGCTGAAGTCCTTACATAAAATCCTGTGTTCTTTAAAGTTTTCTTGAAGAGAGATTAAGAGAAGGGTGACAACCAAGTTAACATTTATTTTTAGCTTTATCCCATTGTATTGCTATATTACCAAAGTAGTCGACCTGACTTCATACTGTTCCTTAAGTTAAGAGTTAACTTTCCAAAACCCAGATACTACAGTGTTGCTCAGTGCTTCATCATCTCCACTTAACACTCCAATTCCTGGGATAGCCCTCATTGCTTAAAGGAGTACTATTTCCCAAACTGGTGAACTCTGATTAATGTTAATAAAGGAAGTTTCAGAGTGTTCAGTGCTCAGATGAGTTTAGGAAATATGTTGGATTAAAGGCAAACAACTCCCTTTCCTGCAGGATTTTTTCTGCAGTGTGAACTGAATCTCTAAGAGGTCAATATAGTTTTTAACCTTTTGCAACTTAACCATAAAGCATTTTTAAAAGCACTCCTATTTAGTAAGATTATTCTGTGGAAGACAAAATAAAATTCTAAGGTGTCAACAATGTCTGCACTATGACCTTTATTAGTTTCTACTTTCATGTCTTTTATTTTTGTGCAGACACCTTACTACCATTTGGTGACCACACTCCATTTTTTAATGCCTCTTGATCTTTGTGCGTGTTGTCCCTTATCCTGGCAGTCTATTTGTCCCTTTTTTCTTTTCTTGAAATCTTAATTTTTTTCCTGGGTCAAGACTGCATGTTATGTACTTTCTTATTATTTTTGTTTCCCTACAAGAAAAATAATTTGCTTTCTCATTTGTAATACCATAGCATTTTGTTTACATGCTCTCTAAATTTCTTATTGTCTGTTTTGAATTTGGTAATTGTCCACATCTCCCGACAAGATAAGGAGCTCTTCAGGGGTAAGGGCTTTATTTTGATTTATCTCTGCATCGTTCATTTCCTAGCACTTTGCCAGACACTGAATAGGCAATCATTCTGGTTGAAGAGAATTGAATTGAATAACCACAAAACTGTAAGTCAAACCATGTCACTCTTCTGTTCAGAAACCCACAGTGGCTTCCACACTCACTCAGAATAGGAGCCAGAGATTTTACAGAGGTCCACGAGGCCCTACATGGTCGTCCACTCTCTCCGTCCGCATACCTCCCTGCCTCCCTGTCTTAACTTCTCTCCCCCTCATTCGTTCTGCTGCAGCCTAACTGGCCTCAGCCATGTGCCCTGAACCTGTTCAGGATCCTGTCTTCCAGAGCCCTTTCTTCTACCTGGAATGATTTCTCTAAGCACTCATCTGGCTAAATTCCTCACCTCCTTCAAGTCTTTGCTTCCAATGTCACCTACGTGCTGAGACTTACCCTGAATCCATTATTTAGAATTGCATCCTTCCTTCCTACTCCCAGCTTTCACAGTGCTTCTTATTCTACTCTGTTTTTTCCTCCTTACAGCTGCATTACCTTCTGATATCCTACGTCATTTACTTCTTGTCATATTTACTATTTTCCTGCCTTACTTAGCCAGCCAAGTTCCACAAGGGCCGGCAGGGGTTATTTGTCTGTTTCATTCATTGCTGCATCCCAAGACCCTAGAGCAGGATCTGGACTATATTAGGCACTTCATAAACATATGTTAAGAGAATTAAATGAATGAATATAGTTTTTATCCCATTTTCTAGTTCAATGAATTTGTGATGTCTGTCACACTATGCACATATAAAACTTAGTGAGATCAGGCTAGTTTTTGTTAGTTTTTATTATTGAAAAATCGTTCTCTACACTTCAACTCACTCAAGCTGTGAAGACAGTAAAACATTGCATCAATTAAAATATTTCAATTAACACTAATCAGGAAGAGCAATATTAATAACACAGCTGAACCAAGTTGTTGAATTGTCGTAGCCTCCTATATCACTCTTGGCACAGTATGTCAATTTCACAAGATAATTTTCCTTTCCTATTATCAATTTTGGTAAAATAATGAAGATGTTCTTCAGGGGAGTAAAAACAGAGCATTATAAAATTAAATAGGGACCACGTTTCTGCTCTTCAATCCAATATAGCATTGCTTGCATCAACATCATGGTTAAGAATAAATTTCATGGTATGTTCGCCCCATCAAAACATTGAGATAGGTTTGGGGACCCTAAGAAATATGAGATGGCATCCTTGCTCTCAGGGAGCTAGGAATGTCCACTGAAGGTAAGTGCTTTGGATTGTAGTATCAGATTTTTTGTTTATTAGAGGTTTAACTCTGAGCAAATCTCTTAACTTTTCTGAATTTCAGATATCTTCTACACATTAAAGTTCACATTTAATGCTGTCCATGTCTACTTCACAGAGATGTTTTCATAATCAGATGAGTTTTCATGAGTAAAAATGTTGGAGATTTTTCCACTTGTTATAAAAACACTATTGGTTGGGCGTGGTGGCTTGCACCTGTAGTGCTAGCATTTTGGGAGGCCGAGGCAGGAGGATCACGTAAGCTGAGGAATTTGAGGTTGCAGTGAGCTGTGAGGGTGCCACTGGACTCTATCCCTGGCAACAGAGTGAGACTCTGTCTCAAACAAATAAATAAAAAAAACAAAACAAACGAACAAAAACCCACTATCATTCATGAGTCACTTGAAGAAAAAAATTTTAGAAAGGAGAAAAAAATTAAAAAATTAAGCACTATAAAAATATAAGGAAACATCATCACTGGTCTGGTTTCTGCTACTATGATTATTACTACTGATTCTAATTTTATTCTTGCCATTATTGTTGTTGTTATTACTATTATTATCATTATCATCTCCATAATCATTTTACCTGAAGCATGGCTTAAGAGAATATAACAATGATATTTATTGAGTGCCTACAAAGTACCATCCCTGGGCTAGATGCCCTGAAATTTATGAGTAACCCCAAAGTCAATACTGTTGGAGTCTTTGTGGTCATTCATGGATATGTGCAGAGCAGCAAAATATTCGAGTCACCTGACACTTATTTTCCCTGTCGAGGTTGAACAAGGTGACACTCTGCCTTCTTGTTTCAGCTCTCATTCTAATATAAACTAGTATCCTTAGTGCTATTTAGGGGCATGTTTTTTGCATTAAATGCTTTTTGTTGGTGATTTCACTGTATGAAATAGCAATAGCACTAAAGTCGATGTCTAGTGTTCCTAAGCACAAGAAAGCTGTGCCTTACAGAGGAAATACATGTGTTAGATAAGCTTTGTTCAGGCATGAACTATAGTGCTGTTGGCCATGAGTTCAATGTTAATAAATCAACATTATGTATTAAATAAGGTGTCTTCAAACAGAAACACAAATAAAACAAAGTTATGCATTGATTGGTTGATGAAAATGTTGTGACCAGAAACTCACAGAAACCTAACCCTGTATTTCCCCTAGGAGCAATGGTTTAGTAGTCACTAATTCAGTGTTTGTGGCAACTTTATAGAGCATAACTACCTCCAGTAATGAGAATGGACTGTAGGAACTCTGGAGTATGGTGCTATAGTTGAGAGCAATCCCTCGACTTAAATAAGAACAACAAAACTTTAATACTTTTAGAAAAATATTTAGGAGAATATCATTATGACTTTGGGGTAAAGATGAGTTTTTTTAAATAAGAAACTAAGAATATTAGCCATAAAGAAAAGATTGATGCATTCGTAGGATTTCCATTCATCAGAAAATACCAGAAAAAGAGTGAAAAAGACAGTAACACAGTAGGAGAAAACATTTGTTAAAAAAGAATGTGTCCCAAATGTATAAAGAACTTCTATGAGTCAGTAAGAAAAAAACAAAAACCCTTTAAATGACTGGGTAAGTGAAATTAACTGGCATTTTCAGAATGATGAAATGTGAAAGGCCCATAAACATATGAAAAAACAACTTTATTAGCAATCAAATCTATGCAAATTAAAATTACCATTTCATACATCAGATTGACAAAAGTTACAATGCTAAATTTTGATGAGGAACAACAGGAATTCTCATTTAGTCTCACAGGATTGAACATTGTCCCAACCACTTTAGAAAACAGATTGTGTAAA
>NW_012151952.1:4541843-4544877 GCF_000956105.1 Propithecus coquereli | reverse complement strand
TGTTCCACTTGTGACATTGGGTGTTAGGATCACAAGTGTGCATTTCATTATACTTTAAACTCTACATAATCATTCTCCATTTCCTTTTGTGTGCTTAATGTGTGTCACAATAAAAAACTAAAAATAAAGAAAAAGCATCAGGTTACCTGGAGCCAGACAGCCTGGGTTAGAATGCTGGCATTGCCATTTATTAATAAAACTAATCAGAATCTGAGCAAATCACTTTACTTTTCAGGCCTCAGTTTCCTCACATGTAAAAGGGAATATAAAAGTACCCACCTCATGGTATTGTTAGGATTAAATTCCAAGTATTTTAAAAATATGAAAAACACTTAGAATAGAGCCCCACACAGGTAAGCACTCAATAAATCGTAGATCTAAACATTATTTTTATTGCAACGAAGAGGTGGCTGGATTAGCTACCAAACCTCCAACTAAGCAGGAGGGTACGAGCATTGCTCTTCTCACTTTAGTACCAGGATCATCAGAGATCCATAATATATTCACTATCTCTCCCAAGTGCATACACATATTTTAGGGGCATTTTTTTTACAGGATCTCACTACGTTGCTCAGGCTGGTCTCGAACTCCTCGGCTCTAGCAATCGATCCTCCTGCCTCAGCCTCCGAATAGCTGGAATTGCAGGCATGTGCCACCATTCTTAGCTACTCCAGGGACATTTAAAAATGTCCTTATCACTTGCTGTGCTGTGTAGCATCCTGATAACTGTGGTTCCATCTACGGCGTTTAAAGAAGTCTGTGGCAATTTGAGTGCCACATGACGTTGTAGCTACAAAGTTTCTCGCTGCAGAAGAACAAGGGGAGTTGGGCTGGAACTCAGTTGCTGAAAAATGCAGCAGGAAAATTTCAAGGCAGACAGACTCAATGTAATCAGAATGGAAAGTGACCTCAGGAGCAACACTGTGAAGATGGAAGAATGACAGGCTAGTGCTTCTAAGTGCAAGATGAGGCCATAGCTGGATGTGAGCTTGTCTCATATTTTTGAAAACCAGACTACTAGTAGTCTCAATATTGATAAAGTCCGGGTTTGACTAACTCTCATGAACTCACTCGATGCCAAAGCTCTCATAAAAATCCAGTCACCCTTGCAGTGAGGTGAGGCTATGTCTGGCACTGTCTGTGTGCACTGACCTCAGCAGGAACAGGGGACAAAGAGCAGAGCTGAGGTGGGGTGGAGAGAAACCAGGTCATGGATGTCAAAGGAGGAGAAATCGGCCAGCTTTTTACCCCACAAACTAAAACCAAAACTCAGGTCTCTTGATCCGCATTGTCCCTGGGTCCATCATCTGTGCAAATGGAATATTGATTAGGTGATGCACCCCCCAGCAATACTGCAGTACTGTCTTTCCACTGCCAGAGCACATCCTGTCTGATACTCTATGGCATTGATTACATTCTTCATGCTTCGCAATAGAGTTTTTATGTGCCTATCATATCTGGATTGTAAATGTCCTGAGGTCAGGGACCATGTTAGATTCACCTTCATATTCCCCAGAGCATCTACCACACATGGCATCATAAATAACATTAAAGAAGGAGTGGCTGGGCATGGTGGCGCATGCCTGTAATCCCAGCAATTTCGGAGGCTGAAGCCAGAGGATCACTTGAGGCCAGGAGTGCAAGACCAGCCTGGAGAATAGCAAGACTCCATCTCTACATAAAATAGAAAAATTAGCTGGGTGTGGTGGCACATGCCTGTAGTCCCAGCTACTCAGGAAGTTGAGCCAGGAAGATCATTTGAGCCCAGGAGTTCAAGGTTGCAGTGAGCTATGATGAGGCCATTGCACTCCAGCCTGGGCGATGGAGGGAGACCCTGCCTGTAAATAAATAAATAGGTAGGTAGATAGATAGGAGGGCAAAGGAGGGAGGTCAGAATGAAGAAAGGATGGTAAGATCATTCCAACTCTGAAATTCTCTGGATTCCTAGGTTTCTGAGGCAGAAAACAGTAACTTCATCCGATGTGGACACACATGATCCCAATACCAGTTTGGTAATTGCCTTCTTTTCGGAAATCAGTGCATATTTTGTATGTCTCCTCAGTTGTTTCTCCCACTTCTTCAGTGGTTTAGAAGTTTGTGTTTTGCCAGGGAACTGTTTTAAACTTTTAAATGTAAGGCGAAAATGCTTATTTATTTAGTGTCCTCAGGTGTTACATGAACTGAGATGACTTCCACATCAGTTATAAATAAGAAAGTACAAAACTAAAGCAAGACTGCTGTGTCACTTGGCACTACCTTGTGCCCTTCTTAGCAGCCTATGTGGGGGACGAGAGCTGAGTTGGCAAGGGGGAGAGTGATTTATCCTCCCACACTTAGAGGTAGGATGGAAAGTAAAAAGGTTCTACTTTTATATATTACTTCCTGTTTTAAGGTTTTCATACCAACATCCCCTATTCTGTTTCCCTAGTACATATCACCATCAAAGACATGATGTGTGATTTATTTATTTTGCTTATTGTCTATTTTACTCACATGAAGCTCTTTGAGAAGAAAGATTTTCATTTTGTTTTCTTTTGTTTGTCAATAATGCAATCCCAGTGCCTAAAACAGTGGCTGGCGTTCTAATGGGTGCTGAAAGTAGGCACAATGCAGGTACTGAGTGAGTCTTTATTATGTGTCATCTACCGTAAAGTGCATTCAAGAGCAAGGGAAATTTCTAAAAATTGGCAGGTTTAACACACTGCAGCCTTTTCTCTGATTCCTCTTTGTGAAAATGAGCACAGGGAAACAGCACCCATAGCAAAATCTAAATAGATGATGAATAAACACATAGCTTGCATGTATATTTGATGATGGTTTTATTTTCAAAACTGTAATTAAATGAGATAAAAATATATGGTTGAAGTTGCCAAAGCAACTTAAATTCAACATAAATAACAGCTGCTCCTCATCTGGGAATTTCATTTATATACAGAACTTTTTTTTTTATGCCCTTAAAAATTTTTAACCAGTATACAGCTAATTCACCATCCAGTATCCCAAGAAATGTTTTAAACTCAAAGAAGAGAAAGGA
>NW_012151952.1:4539091-4541793 GCF_000956105.1 Propithecus coquereli | reverse complement strand
ACAGCTGCTTCTCATCTGGGAATTTCATTTATATACAGAACTTTTTTTTTATGCCCTTAAAAATTTTTAACCAGTATACAGCTAATTCAGCATCCAGTATCCCAAGAAATGTTTTAAACTCAAAGAAGAGAAAGGAAAAGGGAAGAGAAACAGCCCTCGTTGAGCAAGTTATTAAATAAACCTGTTAAATTCCTACAGCTTTGATTTCTCCAAAACAGCTGTATGGCAAAGCATGTCCAGTTTCTTAGGAGCACTGAATCTAAGCATGACTGGCATATTTTTTATGAGTCACCAATCCCTATTTTATTAGTTCAAAAACCCAAAACTTAGCACATAGTGAGGAGTCTTCTCTTTGTTTTTAAAGCAAAACTTTCCTGCAGAGCTTGAGCATCAAGGAAGTACTGATAACATCTTCCTCTCCTTTTTAAAGTAAGGATGAGTGCAATTTTCTCCCAAGCCTCTTTGGAAAAAGTTCCTACTTTTTGGGATAGAATTAAGAGAAAGTATAAGTACATGAGCATCCATCTAGTTTCATTTATGAGCAGGAAGTGAGAAAGTGCCCCTCTTCCCTGAGAGACCGTATCCACTGCCATTAAGTGCTAGGCAAATTTGGTAGCAAGTTCATTGCCCAGGTTTATATCCCCGAGAGGTTAACAAAATAAAATAAACGGAATGAAAAAGTTTGAGAAGAGATTCCTTTCACTTTGAAGCCAGATTTTTCATGACCCATTTATGTGGCTGGTAAATTTCTAGTCTCTCAGGTTTGATCATGATCTTTGGCCTCTTATGTCTCCATTTAAGTAATATGTTTCCCAGGTTTTTTCCAAGATTGCTGACTTTATGGTGGCCTCTTGATACATAACTTTTAGGTGTTTTATTCAGAGAATATTCATTCTGGTGGTGTTACTTGATTGTAACTGATTCGCCTTCTAAGGTTGCCCGTTTGTTAAGAAGACTGGTACAAT
The DNA here is from genome assembly GCF_000956105.1 of Propithecus coquereli. NCBI lineage: Eukaryota > Metazoa > Chordata > Mammalia > Primates > Indriidae > Propithecus > Propithecus coquereli. Next base: position 4,540,828 of record NW_012151952.1, on the reverse strand, counting down.
GAATTGCAACTTTCTGGTTTTAATTTTCAGTGGGGAGAAGAAAAGGCTATGAAGGAAAAATTCAAAATGAAGAATCATGTTTCTTTCTGTCAAAACTATAGTGATCATATGCCTATCAGTTATAGAATTCTCACACTAGATAAAGAACAGATAATTGCATGATGTATCACTGACTAGCTGGTAACAGCCAGATCACAAATAATACGCCCATGCAATTTGCACGGTGTGGGTTCATGTTTTCATCATCTCAGGCATTTCCTGGGGCAGGGGCAAGTGGGCGGGTGGGAAAGTATTTCTTTTGGAAAGTGTCAGGGAATAAGGCTGGTAATGCAGGCAAGAGTTGGATCCCAAAGGGCCTTCGTAGAGCACAGTATGGACCCCATATTTTATTCTGAAATTTACTAGGCCAAATACTTTTCTGAAACCTTTGTTTCTCTTTGTGTTGTGTAAGTATGAAACCAAAGATAGAGAATGCAGCTGCCTAACCATTAACACTCCTGAGTCAGGATGATATGCGAAAAGAGATGAGCTCCCGTAGAGAAAAATGCTGGTAATAATAGCTTGTATGTTAGGGCACCTGTCTCCAAAGGAGAACAACATTATTAACGATGCCATATCTCACTAATTGCAGTAACCTCGTAAGTTAGATAGGTGCACATTTTTTGTGGAACACACAGGGAAACTCAAACATTTTAAAGTGAGGTGTTCTTTGGCTTCTTAAATAGCACAAAGGTCTAGATAAAATAGAATACTTCAAAGAAATGGAGAAACAGAAAGAACTAAAATGAGAAAAATAGCTATCAAGAAAGTCATACACTTACAGAGAAAAGGGTGGCAAAACAATCTTTATTTTCTTGTAAAGTCAAGAAAATAATAGTTGAGAGGTGAAGAAGTGTGAGACTCTCAAACAGTCAATTACACAATCAACAAGTATGATCTCACTCCTGACACTTAATTCATTGTAGAATAGACACTATGTGTATTAATATGTGGACTTCTGGGTCAGGAAGACCTGGATTCTAATCTAAGCTCTTCCTCGTACTGTGTTTATGACCTTGGGTGTTGATTTTTCTTTCCGTTAAATGATATTAATAATAGAACCTACTTCATAGAGTTGTGGTGAAGATTAAATTAATAAATACATGGAAATTGAGAGACTGTGTTCTTTAAGTAAGCTAGTTGGAACTGGCCTTAACATTCTTTCAAACAGGTAATATTTATAAAAGTGGTTAAATTGCCAGTGTAGCCCACAGAAGCCTTCTTAACATACAATATCGATTATACTACTTTTAATTCTTGCCTAGGTTTTTTTTCTTTTTTTTCTGGAAACAAAGAGTGATATAGTAATATGGTACAAGAGGGAAAAGAGGAGAGTAACCTCCTCTTTTACTAAATACAGGTTTGCTGGCCCTAGGCAAATTTGCCTTTGGAAATCTCCCCGTACCTTTCCTTGTCCTATTTTTTAAGTCATTATTCCTTCTTGAACTTTCTTAGCCCAACTTTCCTTTCCCCACTACTTCATAGATGAAATTTCCCTTTGTTTCTTTCATTGGTTATTCAAAACTCATATTCGAAGAATCCACACTGCTCTTACTCACTTGTTAAGTGGAAGCGATATGATTGAATTCATTTGCTTTTCACTGTAAATAACTAATATCTAGATAATACCTTTGGAGATATTTATGGTTTAAAATGGTATTTCTATAATTTCAAAGCAATATTTAAATTGCAGTGTTT